>NC_079419.1:2002070-2097070 GCF_026213295.1 Gadus chalcogrammus
AGTGAGAAACAGTTCTAGTTCTCTATGGACATGTTAGTAAATTGAAGGGGGTGATATTATGCCACCAGGTGTGAGTGTGATTAGCCATTCAAAGCCGGCAGAATCTCAAACAGCTTTTAATGGCTATTCACACTCACACGTGGTGGCCTAATATCACCCCTTTAAAAACCTATTCAAATTCACAATTCCACTTCATAATATGAGAATTGTAACTATGTTTTTATATAGTGGCCATCGCCCTTGAGACGTGTGAGAAGTTTTGGGTTAATTTCCACAAAAATTATCAAATGCTTAACGCTATCACGGCATTTGCTGTGACTCTGATTCACTCTGAATCGCTTGGGGACCCTCACCTCATTGCACCCTACTGACTTGTGACTGGTCACCGTCAATTGTTGCCATCTATGCATTGCAATAGTAAGAATTCACATTCACCAGTGACTGCTTTGGTTGTTTGGCAAGTGAAAAAAGAATTGGTCACAGAGGAAAGACATCCTACTGTTCCTTTTTTAAGTTAGAGTGTCCCGGTTGGATGAGGTTGATGGATCACTGACTCATCCCTGTTGAATCCCTTCCCCTGTTTTATCTGTTGACAGGTATTCCTGACAACAAAAACAATGGGAAATTAATTAACCTTGGTCGGTCGGCCTTCGTCATTCCCATCATCATTCTGGTCATTCTTTATTGCTGGAGGAAAAAGAGTAAGTCACATTAGTCACCAGTTTGAACTAAATAAAACCTTACTCTCATGGAGATTTATACATACATGTTATGTGTCTGTGCCATTTTTTCAATAGAGCATCATACAGAAAACCTTGATTCTGAACAGGTAAGTAAATTATACCCTCCAAATATGTTGCTATTCACATTTCTTACCTCCGATAACTACCCTTCGAATTTCCAAATTTCAACGTTAAACCACTATAAATATTGAACATATCAATAAAAGATAAAATGTTGTTTATAAGATAATTAAACAACAAAATGCACATACATCACATTCTCTTCCCAGAGTCCAAACTGTGACCAAGCTGCCGCCATCTCTTTGAATGTGAGTCTGTTAGGACCCCCTCCTCTCCCTTTGGAGCCCACTGACATAGAACTCAACCCCATAAACACCTAGGAGGCTCTATGGGAGATATTGGCTGTAGGTTTAAAGTAAGTATCAGCATTATCTTGCCGACATGAATGAAATAAGTGTGGAAAAGCAGAGTCAACGAAGGCCTACATCCCGAGGGTTACCGACATGTCCCTCATCCACAGCTTCTGCTGCCCCTGAGATGAACCCCGGTTACTGGGCTGACTCCAAGTGGACCCCTTAAACCTGTGAACCCCTCTATTCCTGGCTCACCTCAGCCTGACAGGAAGAGAGGGGGAGGGCTTTATGACAGCCACAATGAACAAAGGAGCGCCCTTCATTCTTCCTCTCACTTTACTTAGAATGACTTGTATGTTAATGTTAACTCGTTAATGTTACAATCAAAGACTGCCTGCGTTATGAATGTATTCCAAAATCACTTATGTTGCTTTTTCATTTGAATGCATGCTTATTGTCTTAGGAGAAGGGATTGCCATTGTTGTCGTGCATGTCACATCTTTATGTTAACCCATATATGTGGTATAGAGGATTGATTCCTGTGATTATACTTGGCTACTTTACTCAAGGTTGTGTTTGTCGCACAGGGCCCGATGCATCGGGTGTTGTGATTGGCCAATGCATGTGAGAGGCATCCAACATTTTTCGAAAATAACATGAAGCCCGAGTCCTTCGCAAACCAACTAATCTTTTGCGCTTGTGTCTTTATCTTTCAAACTTCAGCTTACTCAACTAATATTATTTCCGTCTTTTCCGCCATTTTCACGTTATTACTATATACGTCAACCCAGTCAAACCTTGTACAATGCTAGGTATAGAAAAGAAAGCGCCAAGTGCTAGGTCGTGGAGGCTGGTCTGACGAGGAAGTGACGCAGTTCCCGCCCAGACGCAATTGGCTGAAATGTTTAGTACCATTTTTTGCAATACTTTCTGCGGATTGAAATGAAATTTGAATTTCGCAACACACGGAGCGTGGCGAAGTGCATTGCAATCAGGGGGACGCTATAGCATTTCAATTTAAATATAAGAACTCAAAATAATTGACAAAATGTTATTCTATTTTTATTGGATTTCATTGTCCCTTTGCATATTAAAAGTGAATTTCAAAATAAGTTAAGCCTCTTTTTTTTTTACTTGTGAATTGGGATTCAAGTGGCCTAAAAGATTACCTTTAGGGCAAGTCCGACCTGGGTGAATCTCACTGTTGGCGACGACCTTATTGAAATCAATCCGACAAGAAGTGATGGATCGAAAGAGCGCTTGTTGTAGTCCATCTTCGGAAAATTGTAGTTTCACGCTAGCGACGCTAGAGGTCAGCAATACTCGCCGCCGCACAATTCATTTTAAACAGGGCTGGCTCTTCCTCTGTTCGAAAGGAAGCAGCTTTTCATCTCTCCTTCACCCGATGACTTCCACAAAGGTTAAGGAAAGGTGGCATAAAGGTGAGGAGATTTGACTTTCTGGATTGGGCCCTGGCAGCAGTCCTGTTATGCACAGGGGCGTAGCACAGGATCTTAGTGCCCCATGAAAGGTTATCTATATGGGCCCCTATGGTACGCAGGCCACATTTTGTCCACCATTCATTCTAAATCTAATAAAATTATTTCACGTAATGTAGACAATATATTGGGGACATATCTGCCCAAAGCTGGCACTGCTGCTTTATTTTTTATTATTTACTTATTTTCAAGAACATTATCTCTTTTCATTGTTCAAATAATTTCTGAATTGTTTTAATTTTAAAATATAATAGCCAAATGCGATGCTTCATGACCTATTGATGAATGAGATATCACTTACATTTCAGAGCCCTTTCAAGAGCCTTCCCTCTCAGGCTTAACTGTCCTCACCTTTAACCCTTTTGCCTCAATGCTGGTTATAAAAGTGTAAAATAACATCCATATTTGTTTCATGTGTTGTAGATATGAAAGAGGATTTCTGAATACGTAATTACATTTAGTTTGTGATGTAGCCTATCACAATTATTGAATGTTTCATGAAGTTGTATAGTTCTAAATACATATACGCTTCTGAATTGTAGTAGCATAATGAACATAGTAGTTGCAGATCTATATAATCTATTATTTCTCTATAGACAGTATCATGGTTTTGAATAATGTTTTTTGCACTTCGGACATTGGCGGCATCAAGTGGCCGTAAATGTGTTATTTAAGTATTTTCTGTTCCCTTGCTTTGCCAATTAGCCCTGTCACCTGTGTCTTATTGCTCCGGTCACATGACCAATCAAGCCATGTATTTAAGCCCTAATTATGCCTATGTTTAGTGCTTAGTCTATGATGTGCCACGTTCGTACTCTGACCGAAGCTAAAGTCTTGTATTGGAAATTATTATTGATCCCCTGTGTTTTGACCGCTTGCCTGCTCTCTGGATTACCCACTTGGATTTGCCCCTTTGGTATGACGTTTGGACTTTTGTCTTTTGATGAGGATCTATCTACCTGTTTTTGAGTTTTCCTTTTGCCTTCTCTGTTGGACTTTTTGCTCTTTTTGGATTTTGCCCTCTTTTTGGAATTTGTGATCTTCTTTGTTTTTGCCCAAAGACTTTGTTGTAATAAACAACCTTTCAGTTAAACCCTCTCTGCACTTGAGTCTATACCCTTCCCTTTTTGTCAACTGGGTTCAGAGTAGAACTGTGGATTCGCAGATCCGGGCTCGATCCCCAATTCTGACAGACAGATCTCGATCCATGCATGACTATTGCATTCATAGTCTATGTTTTGCAGCAAAGTTTTCACAATTTCCCCGGTGCCGGCATGTGTCATATATATATATATATATATATATATATATATATATATATATATATATATATATATATATATTATTCTCTCTGAATACACCATTACGTTTCTCCACCGATGCATCTTCAGCAGACCCTTTTAACTGAAGCAACTTGCAAGTAATGGCATGCAATCAAAATAGCTCAAACAAGTTTACAAAAGTTGTGTTCCTATTAGCCGTTGTGGTACGGATAGTTCTCACACCGCATTGGGTTTCTTATGCAGCAACAGGAAGTGACAGGAAGGAGCCGGTCAGAGCAGCAACAACATCTGATACTCTGACACCCCTAACATGATTATCTACTCATAGCTTATTTTTTTTCAACTTGAGTTGCTGTTTGTAAGGACAACTTATTAAGAATATTTTACATATTTATTTAACCATTCACAGCAATGGAGACATTGAAAGAGCAGCTGGATGGATAGAGGAGAGAGACTATTCATGTCCCCATAGAGTTATACACATGGGGCATAGCCAGGAAAAAAAGGTTCAACCATTATTTATTCCTTCAAGTTCAAAGTATATTAAAATATAGATATTATACTTCATGTAAACAACACCTTCCCAAAGTTGGCATTTCTACTATATTATCTTATTTTGCAGAACATTTTCTCATTTCATTATTTTACACATTCAAAACATATCGCACATATCTGTGTTTTGGATTGATTTTAGGAATCATGCACATCTGAATGTTATTGAAGCTGAATGATAACAATAATGTAACATATCTGGGCCATCCATAACCGATTAAAACATTGATCACATCTATTGGAGAGTGTGTGGGTGGGTGTAATTTTTACTGATTAAAAAAAGTTGCCAGTGTTGAAGACAAAGGCTTGCCCCTGTCAGAGAAATTGTTGAACCTATTGGAAACGTCATAGCGGTTTTTCATAATAGAAGCACTACGCTTTGGTCCTATGCTTCTTTCACACAACTGGATGTTTTCTAAATATTGAGGCAGATGTATCCCCTGCCTCCCCTACGCCACTTAATAACAACACCCATGGTGCGTGCTGTTTCCTGTGTCTCTGCTCTATGTCTCATTTAATGGTTTGTAGTCTTTCGAGGTAAAAAGAGATTTAAGTATGTAACTACGGTTCTTTGAATTCTGGATGACCGCCAGAGGTAGTGCTTGACACTGGATGCTATACATCGCGCATGCGCATGTCGAGTATTTAATATCAAAAAAGTCACCGGGGATGACGTCGGAGCACCCGTCTATATAAGCCCACGTCACTCTCCAAGATGTGCTTCAGAATCTTCTCGCAAGATTCCGAGTGACATAGAACTCTTGCGGCCATCCAGAATTCATAGTTACATACTTAACTCTCGTTCTATTTCATTCTTACTGACCGCCAGAGGCAGTGCTTAACACTCGATGACTATTACCAACGTAGTCACAAGGAATCCGGTACCCACCGGAAGGGCCTGAGGGTGAAAAACAGCTGCAGCCACTGCGTGGTGAGCAGCAACATTGACCCTGTAAAATCGGGCAAAGGTGCACGCTGAAGCCCAGGAGGCCGCTGCACAAATCTCACTTAGAGGCACTCCTCGTAGTGCTGCCCAGGAGGTGGAGACACTCCTGGTGGAATGGCCTCTGATCTTAAGAGGCAAAGGCAGTCCTCTTGACTTGTACTCCTCCTCAATTACCTCCACCACCCACTTGGAAAGCCTCTGTCTGGACAGCGCTTGCCCCTTCCTCGGGCCCCCGTAGCAGACAAACAGGCCATCAGACTGGCAAACACCAGCAGCTTCCTGTATGTAACATCTCACGGCTGTCACCGGGCAGAGTAGTTCTGCTGAACTAGCTTCCTCATCCGGTGGGTGTGAGGGGCCATAAGTTGCTAGCTCTATGACCTGATTAAAGTGGGCCGATGGCAGTCTCTTTGGAAAAAAATAATGGGTAAGGCCACAGTGCCGCCCCTGTGCTGTCTGAGTTCCAGCGTATGCACTGTTCACTAACTGACAATGCATGAAGCTCACTCACACGCAGTGTTGGTCAAGTTACTTGGAAAAGGTAATTAGTTACTGATTACTTATCCAAGAAAGTAATCCAGTTACTTTACTGATTACTTATTTTCAAAAGTAATTGGTCACTTTACTAATAACTTTACTAGTTACTTTTCCAAAACACACTAGCTATACACAACCTGAAGTCGCTTTATTAAAACTTGTTTTTATTAGTCTCAATCTTTTTAACTATGCATTGCAAACAAAAAAATTAATTAAATGCAACAGTCTCTCATTTAAAGAAAATCGTTTTGGTGTGTATACACACACACCTTCATTCGAATAGATGTAAATAGGCCTACAGCAATAAAATGATTAAAACCAAATTCTCTGTTAACATCTTTTAACAGTTGCAGTGCAGAGAGGAGTAATGCGTTTACCAAAACAGAAAATGCTGTTGCATGCCACATTTAGGCTGTTCTAATGTCAAAGAAGAGTATGTGTTTGAACTGTGTGTGTGTGGAAGGATGTGTTTCATAGATAAATACATAGATATTATCTATAGTTATATGCTACACGTGAACCTCCTAAGGCGCGATTTGATTGGTTCGCTTTCTCGGGATATTGGGCAATAGGCCTATCCCAGGATTGACATCAAAGTCTATATTGTGTCATCGCAAAATGTCAGCTGATAACAACAAATAAACCTTCGGTCTTGGGGGCTATTCCCCGCTATTCACTTTGCCTTCGGCGAATAATTGTTGACTAATAGCCAGCCCTAGATAGATACATAACCTAGTCAAGTCTTTATTAATACCAAACTACACGTCGGGAATTCATTTAGGTGATTCGGCTCACACAGTATAGCCTAGGCTACAAGACCACACATATGTTCTATTATTTGTCTTGCGGAGCCAGCCAATCCTGTGCACGTATGCAAATTAGCTATGTGCGCCTAACACAAGAAAGACGTAATGTTGAGAAGTCATACTAAAATGCTATAGCATGCGAAAGCCGAACCAGACAGTATCAATCACATACTTTGGGTCCATTCTAACTTATGGTAAGAAGCTAGTCTTTAAATCTTTGCAGTGACTGAATGTTGATGATAAAACGGATTGTTTTGCATAAGATGAGTGTGTGCGACTATGCGTGTGTCCTTTTCGGCTTCGGCATACTGCATGGTTATGATCAAGGCCTTGTGGTTAGTTGTGGACTTATGGTACGGCTACACCAACCGCGTTACTCGCGTTGGATAACGCGAGTCACGCGCCTAACCTGACGCTTGATCAGTGTGTGGTGGTTCAACGCTTCCAACGTGTCAACGCGCCAACGCAGCTAGATGAGTCCATGTCCATGCAAGTGAATGGAGCGTTCCCTCTTCGTCATAACTATCAAACCAAACATCCTTCACATTCACCGAGTGAACATTATGAAAGTAAAATGCACATTTCTCGCTAAAATTTTTTCCATAAACGCATTTAATGGCGTAACTATGTTACTATTTCCACCCAGAATAAAGATAGTTGTCGGCCGTGGCTGCGCTGGAGTCCGAGGTAGGAAACCCAAACGCCGCCGTGTTTGGGTGCATGATAGAGTTTAGATCGGGTTAGATTAAATAATCTCGGATATAAATAACAATAATCGGGTTAAATAACTTCACATGGTGTGTCTGGTGTGTTTCCAGCATTCGTAGTGTTGATCAGCAGAGATATAGTCCGCCAAGACGTTGAGGTTGCTGAGCAACCAGAGACTCTGTCCATGCAAGTGAACGGAGCCTTCACTCTTCGTCATAACTATCAAACCAAACATCCTTCACATTCACCGAGCGAACATTATGAAAGTAAAAGGCACATTTCAGTGGCCCCTCAAACGGGGGGAGGCGGAGGGCTCCAAGTACCAGAGGTAGGTCCCATGAGGGAGCCTTGACAGCCCGCGGGGGGTTCCTCCGCTGGGCTCCTTTAAGAAATCGGGTCACCAGAGAATGAGACCCCATCTTCTGGCTATCAACCTTAATGTGTCTATGATGGTTTGAACTACCTCCTGGTCACATTCCATTATAAGTGTATCAGGCCCCTCAAGGGCCAAACCCATAGCTGCAGGCACTCTGGTCTGGGCTGCCAGATGTGGCCCCCCATCTGTGAGAGCAGGTCCCGCCTCTTCGGCAGGCACCATGGATCTCCATCCAGCAGCCTGTACATTACTGGAAACCCAGGTCTCCCAGTTTAGGGCAACCAGCAGGAGTCTGGGGTTCCCCTTCTGAGCTCTGTGTAGAGTTAACCCTATCAGTGGAAATGGCGGGGAGGCATAAAGGAGTTGACGTGGCCATGGATGGGCCAGGCATCCTATCCCATCGGACACTGTCTCTGACAGAGAGAACCAAAGAGGGCAATGTGTTGTGGACTCTGAAGCAAACAGGTCCACCTCTCCTGTGCCATATTTGCTCCACATTGCCTCTACTACCTCTGGGTGGAGACGCCACTCCCCTGACGGAGGTTTCTGGCGTGAAAGAGCCCATGCAAGAAGTTGCTGTGCAACCTGTAATGACTGAGCCGACCTTGTGCCCCCTTGGTGGTTCACATTGTAGACAGCTGGCTTGTTGTAACATCGTACCAGAACATGTCTACCCCTCAAATATGGCAGTAATTTGCGAAGCGCTAAATAAATAGCATGGAGCTCGAGCACATTTATGTGCTGTGCCCTGTACTGCGCACTCCAGAGCCCTCTCACCGGCGTCACCGCCCTGTGCTGCCACACTGCCCCCCAGCCAGAGAGCGAAGCATCGATCACCACCACCTCGCGGCGTGAGGGGATCGAACCTAGTGGGACACCTTTGGCAAGATATGCCCTGCGTCTCCAGGGTTGTAATGCCAGGAGGCATTGACTGGACACCCTGACCTTCCTGGATCCATGCAACCTCGGCTCGAAGTGGAGGCCATTGGTCCAAACTTGGAACGGCCGCAAGTGGAGGAGGCCCGGTGGCACTATTGACGCTACTGACGTCAACATTCCCAACAGCCTGAGAAAAAGGTTGTACCTTTCCATCCTGTCCTCCCGATAATGCAGGAGGATTTTGAGTATGGCCTCTACCCGCCGCGGAGACGGGAAGGCAAGCATTTGGACGGAGTCCAGGGTTATGCCAAGGAACAGTACATGTTAGCTGGGAAATAGACAACTTTTGCCCAACCTTTCCACATGGCCTAGGAGGGCTGTGGTGTCCTGCTCTGCCCGTTCCCGGGTTGGAGCGCAAATAAGCCAATCGTCCAGATAAGAGAGGATTTGCATTCGGCTTGCATTGGTGCGAGCGCTGCCCGCATGCACCTTGTGAAGATCCGTGGGGCTAGTGATAACTCAAATGGGAGGACCCTGTACTGGTAGGCCCGCCCTTCGAATGCGAAGCGCAGTTATGGCCTGTGATGTGGTGCTATCGGGACGTGAAAATATGCATCCTTTAAATCTATTGATGTGAACTAGCTCTGCCGTGCGACGGCCTGGAGCACTTCCGCTTTCTTTAGCATTTGAAAAGGCAATACTTTTAGAAAACTGTTCAGCCCTCATAAGCCCAGTACAGGGCGAAACCCACCGTCTTTTTTATGGAACAAAAAAATACACTGAGTAAAACCCACCTTGCTGGTTCTGAGGATCTACGATCTCAATGGCCTTCTTCTCCAGGAGGGTGGATACCTCCTGGCTGAGGGCCTGTCGCCGCTGACTGTAGTCATTCTGATCCCCCTGAAAACTGGGGGCCGGCGTCGGAATTGGAGATTGTACCCCTGGGAAAGCGTGGCCACCACCCAAGGGTCTGTAGTGCAACTACCCCAGCAGATGAGGTGCTGCTGGGTGAAGCGCCCGACGCCCGGCCCTGAGCCGTCAGTACCTGCCCCCTCTTGGGGGCCTGGAACCCCGACCCCCGACCTCTCTGTGCCTGGGGTGCAGGCCTTGTGGGAGCCCGACGGGTTTGATAGGGTCGCTCAGGAGCTGGTGAGGTCCTGGGATAACCACTAGGACGCGCTGGCGGCAGAGCACGATTGGTGCCATAACCTTGTGGAGGCTGCTGTCTCGGTAGGGATGTAGCTCGCCGAAGGCTAGCAAACTGCTGCCGTGTCTGGTTAGCCTGGATGCCACGATCCAAGGCCTGTTGTGCTGCTGGGCCAAACAGCTCTCCCGGAACTACGGGGAGAGTGCGGAGGGAACTCCGGCATGGCTCTGATAACGGGGACTGGGCCAGCAATACCGGGCGGCGAGCCAGCGTAAGCGACGACATCAGCCTACCAAGCTCCCTGGTCATGAAGGCAAACGCCTGCAAAGACGTGTCACTTAGACTCTGTGCTGAAGTATCCGCACTGATTGCAAGGACTGAGACATGGCAAGTATCAAATGGGACAAGGAGTTCCCGATACAGCCCATACATGCCGCTGTGTCAAAGCACTTCGTTAATAGGTCATCAGTGATGCGACACTGTGGCCTTGCACAGCGAGCATTCGGCCTCAACACCTCTGGTGCCACAATGAGCAACAATGCTCAACAATGCTTCTGAGCCTGCCCTAGACCCACTCCCTACATGCTGGGAGCCGTCATCAGAAGCCTGAGTAGAATCCTCTACCTCGCCCTGTCTCTGCCTGTTTTTATAGAACTGGCTACAGGAAGCCCTCCTAGACAGGGCATCTCCTTCCCATTCAGGGGACTGTGAACCCACGACTGTGGTCACCATGAAGACGCTGGAATTGTCTGTGAAGGTAATACATCCATGAACATGTGGCTATGCATAATCTTCTTTGTCTCTTCCTAAAATTGCATGATACTAGATCTATGGCTTTTTTTTACTATCAAATAAATAGGCATGTGATGAAAATGTGCTTTTTGTGTTTGAAGTTGTCCTCATTCAATAACCCGTAGTCAAATGTTTTCCTTTTGTCATAGCTGCCTCTCCAGTGAGACAGGTCAACGGTCTCTCGGTCAACTTCTGTTCAGGCAGGGTGGAGGTCTTCCTCCAGGGCCAATGGGGCACAGTTTGTGAAGATGACTGGGACCTGAATGATGCCCAGGTGGTTTTAAACTGACAGCACTAATATATACACACAGCCTGTTAATATAATATCTAATACAGATATATTAGCTATTATATTAATAGGCTGCTATAGCTAACAAAGAGTGCAATCAAATAACCTTATACCCAAATACTGTCTTGGAATGTGAGACACAAAAAAACACCAAAAACACAACGTAAAGCATCATCATCTTTGACCCCTTTACCACGCTACTGGTTTTATAGGTGTAAAATATGTTACAGAGGTTAAATAGGTATAAAATAGGTGTAAAATAATAATGCCATGGCTGTAGATCTGTGCCCGGATGTGAAAGAGGATTGTTGAGTGTGTAATTCCATTGTGTAGTTGCAAACCAACATTGTTGAATGTGTTATATAGTCAATCCTACATCAATGCTTATCTGTGGCTCTGGTTGAATATACAACAAAAGTATGTTCTATGTCCTTTCCTCATCACTTCCTTCCTTGACCTCGATCGAAAACAACATGAGGTCAAGGAAAGATGCAATGGAGGACTTAGGAAAATAAAACCTGCGTGCTAGGAGAATCTGACGGCCCTTACACTAGGCTACCTAGTTAATGAGCATCTTAGATACTTCGCCTGTGCTTTCTGTCCTTCTTAAGGGTTTAAACATATTTTCTTTGCACTGTAAAGTCAGGTGGTTCAGTTCTGTCATCTTTGATTAATCGACCTATGAAATACTAATAAATATGACTGATCATTTTTTCAACCAAACGACTGATCCTCCTCATTAAATCAACCGACTGCATTCAAAGGCCAGCTCACAAAGAAGCTCCGATGTTCGTCCACCAGGGGTCGGTAGGAAACACTAAAGCATGATGATGTTCCCTCTGGGCCTATGACACCTGACAAGGCTCTCTTTGGCATTACTTTTAAACAAAAACTGGGCAACTGTCAGCAAGTCGCTGCCTTCGAGCCAAGTTTTACTAAACCAAACAAATACCCCGGTTGGTACAGATTATAGACTGTAAAAATGTAGAAGTATTGCCATGACATCACCCATTGGTTTACACACAACTGTTATGTGTTTAAACCAGGTTTACTGTACAACCGTGTATATTTTCAAAGTCAGATCTTCTTCCAACCACTGCCAACCCCCAACCGACCGTTTGAAGGACTACATGTTAGCCGCTTCGACAAGGGCTTCACAGAAAGGCGGCCATGGCTGCCACTCGGTCTTTGCCTACCCACAAGATCCCATCGTCAAAACCCGTTCCTCTGAACTGCCCGAACCGCCGTACAAAAGCTTACTTTTCTCCTCAAACTGGGTGTTTGTTTTTGCTTTTGTGTGTGTCTGTCCCATTCGCTTATACTGCTAAATTGTAATAATAATAATAGTGTAATACATTCATTTGTGCTGAAGAAGAAGACCCACACCTGACGTAGGAGTTGTTGCGTCTATGAGGAAAGTCCCCCCCCCCCCCCCCCCCTCTAATCTTAATCTACCCCTCTGGTTCGATGCCGTTCCCTCATTTCCTCATCCTGCCTAATGAGGCAGGGTAACAATATCTAACATGTATTCATGGTCTTTATTTCTCTCTGCTCTGTATCTCATGGATTGGTTTGTAGGACTACAAGGTAAAAAACACATTTTCCTACCATTTGTCTGATTAATGCAGCCTATAGCTTTCATTGTTAGAAGTTATCTGGTTAACGTGAACGTCCATTTTAAAAAACAAAATAAATATCCTTATCATTAGTATTTCTATGTTATGTTATAGCGTATATACGAGCCACATCCAATGGGTGTGCTCCGTGTGGTTTGACTCCCGGGTGACCTGGTTGACGCGCTGTGTTGATGTTTCCATTAGCCTACTATGCAGCTACGTGAAGCAATGATTGATCCGTGCGATCGTCTCCGGTTTACAACCCGTTTATTTCCTCCAAACGTGACACCAATTGCATGGGAATACGGAATGCATTCATAGATCCTCAGTGACATAACAACAACATTGTATTTCTTGCGGTCAAAAACCGTATGCCCTTCCGGGGTCAAACAACAGAGGTACCCCAAATGACGTCCCTTTTACACCTGTACCCGCAATACTGCAACACCACTCAGTGGTCAACACAGACATTACAACATAACTGAAAAACAGGAAAATGGCTCTTACACTCCGGCCCCTAAATGCAAGCGACGGATGGAGCTAACATTTAAACCAAAACAACAAAGAGCCATTAATACCAGTCATGCATTACTGCATTATCATCAGATATCTTGAGCTGCGTTTAACAGACACAATTTGGTCACTGGTCTTACCACAGTGTTAAACTTCGTCTTAAGATGAACGGACCGTACTAAAAGACTTCGTCTTAAGACTACTCGTCCGAGCAGCCAAGAGCCACGAGGTGCAGCCGAATCCATGACTATGACAATGTCTCCTGGCACCAAGTTCCTTTTTTCTCTGTTCCATTTTTGCCGTTCTTGCAGCAGAGGGAGGTACTCTTGAACCCAACGTTTCCAGAACAGATCAGATATATATTTATATTTTATATATATCTCTTTGCATACAGGTCTTGTTTCACAAACACCCCAGGTGGTAATGCAGGTTTGCCTTTCAGGAGGAGGATATGGTTTGGTGTGAGAGGTTCAAGATCATTGGGATCCTCGGACAGCTGGGTGATGGGCCGGTCATTTACTATGGCCTCAACTTCACAGAGAACCGTGTGGAGGCCGTCGTCGTCCAATTGCTGCTGGTGCAATACAGATTTGAGAACACGCCTTATTGTACGAATCATGCGCTCCCAAATTCCGCCAAAATGAGATGCCCCTGGAGGATTGAATTTCCAGTCCACTCCTGCTGGAATGAGAGGTCTTTGAATCTGTTCATGATTAAGTGCAGCGTGAGCCTCCTTCAGTTCTGTATTTGCTCCAATGAAATTGGTACCATTGTCGGATAGCATATGAGAAACTTGGCCTCTTCTACTTATGAAGCGCCGCGAAGCATTAATGCACGCATCAGTATCCAGCGAGTTTGCAACCTCCAGGTGCACAGCTCTACTTGCCAAACAGGTAAAAATCACCCCGTAGAGTTTACAGAGGCTTCTTCCTCTCTTCACCTCGATAGGGCATAGGAAGTCTACACCAACACTTGTGAAAGGAGGTAGGTCAGGCAAAGTCCTTTCTAAAGGCAGGTCTGCCATTTTTTGTTCACCTACTCTTGCAGCGTGGAGTCTGCACGTCCAACAATCATTTATGACCTTTCTTATTGCTGAAGGAGCCTTTGTGATCCAGTATTTCCTCCTGAGTTTGGATAGTGTGTGGTTTCTACCACTATGACCCAGTTGCTGGTGGATATGCCTGAGAATAAGAGTCGAAATATGCTGGTCTTTAGTGAGGATGAGTGGATGCTTGACTTCTTCTGGCAGAGCTGCCCTACTGAGCCTTCCTCCAACTCGAAGCAGGTCGTTCTCCAGACAAGGATCCAGTTTGTAAATAGGACTTTCTTTGCGGACTGCCAACTTTCCTGATGAGGGTGCATCAATTTCCGCCTTAAACCGCTGCTGCTGAGCGAAGCGAACAATCACAATCTCTGCCTCCACAAGATCCTCCGACGTTATGCTCTGGTCCCCAACTGCACCTCTTGCCTTCCTCATCTCCAACTGTACATGAGCGGGTTGGTTGTTTGCATCAGAGGCCTGCAGCTCCTTTCTCCTTTGGCTTAATTTCAAGAGGGTACTTTGCACCTTCCGGAACCAGGCAACTGCAACCTTGAGCTTCCTCCAATCTGAGAAGTATGTAATTAGTTGGTCAGTCGCATTCGTTGATTCCTTGGTGATAACAGCATTCACCGTGAAGTCTTTCTTAACTTCAGGGTCGTCCAGTGGGATGCTGATTTCTATTAGGGCCCGACCGATTTATCGGCCTGCCGATTTAATCGGCCGATTATAGCCTTTTTGAAAATAATCGGCATCGGCCAAAAAGACGCCGATTACAACCGATTATTATTATTATTTTTATAAATGTTATTGCGATTAGTATCCTGCAGATTGTGCTCCTACTCGCCTTGCTAACTAACAACTTTAGCTGGAGTAAAAAAGAGGAGATTGAATTTTACCGTACAACATGAAAGCACGCTCGCTCAGGCAGCTGCGCGCTCACCTCACCAATGTACACAAGACGCGTTGTTTGAGCATGTTGTGCCTGTTTTTCTTTAGGTCCAAGGCCATGTTAATTTGTTATACTGTAGACTCTAACGGTGAGACCATACTGCTCAGCACGCACGTGTTAGTCACTGCTCACGAGCGCAGCACATTGGGAGTTAGTTATTTATTTTACATTTTACATTGCACTCATTTTTGACTGTAAATTAGGGATGGGCGTGAGGAATCGATTACTCGAGTACTACTCGTTACAAATGAACTCGGTTGGTGGACAGGCAAACTCGAGTTTGCATATACACACACAAACAAAGTTTTCTGAAGCAAATGTATACATTTTCTGTCGGCGCCACTAACGCATGACGTGGGCACAAAGAAAATTAAATGCATCCATTTCTATGGCGTGTGCAGGCACGCCAGAATTCAAAAAGTTAAGAGATGGCGGTTAAAGCAAACCGCAGCGAAGAATTGAAATACTTTAAAGAAATAGGAGATCATAAGGTGAAATGTAAAATATGCCAAGCGAAATCGAGCTACCAGAAAGTACTATGCGGCAACATATGCTCCTGAAACACAACAGTGAGTTCGGGAAAGCAGACCCGCAGCAACGGTGAAAGTGAAAGTGTGTCGGCTATATTTTCACCGCCGCAAGACGCAGCTGTAATCCCGGGCGTGTAGAGAAGATCACAACGCTGAGTATTTCCATAGTCCATTTGCTGCCGTTTTATTTGCAGCTTTAAGCATTTATTTGCAATGGTTAGGCTACTTGTTTCGTTTTTTTTTAACTGTTACAGGCCTTGGTTCGACGTGATTTAAATTGTGAGACATATTTATTTTTGTAAGGGAAATGTGTTTTGAACGTTTGCAAAAATAAATAATGAATACTCTGATAACTCTGACTGTTTTGATAGATAATAAGCATTAGGCCTACATGTTTGGTTGGTAATATTGCCGTTCATCATCAGGCCTATTCCTGCTGCAGATGCGTTGCATTCTAAAAATAGATTTGATTTAACGAGTACTCGATTGATCCTCGAGGAATTCCTTCGATCACTCGAGTTTGGAATTTACTACTCGTGCCCATCCCTACTGTAAATGTATTCAAAAACACTCAAAGATTCTGCATTCAATTCACATATTCGTCAAAAGTGTTTAAAGTATATTTAAGGTATCAAAAACTACGTTTTATATGTTGTTGTTATTTTTTATCGGCCGATTACATCGTAATCGTAATTTTTCTCTGAAAATAATCGGCATCGGCACTCAAAAATCAATATCGGTCGGGCCCTAATTTCTATTATATTTTCTGGCCAATACCTTTCTGGCTTCCAAAGAAAGTTGGGCCCTTCAATCCACCTGCTGCGAGCCAGTAGATCTTCGACTTTCATACCTCTGGATGCGTCGTCAGCTGGGTTATCTTTTGTGTTCACATACTTCCACTGTGACACCTTTGTAGCGTCTCTGATAGTTGTCACCCTGTTTGCTACAAAGGTATGAAAGCGCCGGTCCTCATTCCTTATGTACTTCAGTACTGAAGTACTATCAGTCCAGAAGCATGAGTCTTCCAACTGCAACTGCAGCTCCGCTCTCAACAATCTGTCTACACGAGCAGCAAGAACTGCGGCAGTAAGCTCCAAACGTGGAATGGTGATCGGCTTTATTGGTGTTACCCGCGCTTTGCCAAGCAGGAATGCCAAGTGAACCTCGTTCCTGTTATTCTCCAACCTTACGTAACTAACGATGCCGTATCCTCCTTCATTTGCATCGGAGAAGTGATGCAGCTGGGCAAGTGTAGGCTGTCCAAACTCTGTTGGCTTGATGCACCTTCTGATATTAAATTCTGACAACCTGCTAAGCTCTTCCAGCCACTTAGTCCACTGCTGCAGTATGTCACCTGGTACGCTGTCATCCCATCCAGAGTTCCTCCTGCATAGCTCCTGCAACAAGATTTTGCCAGGCAATGTGACTGGTGCAATAAACCCCAAAGGATCGTACACTGAACTAAGCATGGACAGCATGCCACGTCTAGTTTCAGGACCGTTTTTCACCAGCGTCCTGAACTGAAAGGAGTCCCTCTCGATGCACCACTGGAGACCAAGGGCTTTCTCCAAGGGAAGATTGTCTCTATCCAAGTCCAATGCCTTTAAGTCCTTTGCTCTGTGTTCCTCTGGCACTGTCCGCAGCACCGTCCTGCTGTCACTGACCCACTTAGTCAGATGGAATCCTCCCTTTTGACAGAGAGCTGTGAGATCTTTAATTGCCTGAATGGCTTCTTCTTCGGAAGATGTGCTTTTCAAGCAATCATCGACAGAAGTTTTGCCTGACTGTCTTAATCACCTCAGCAGGGAATGACGCCTGATTGTCTTCTGCCGTCTTCCTGAGTGCGTAGCAAGCGCAGCTGGGGGATGAAACTGCCCCAAACAGGTGGACCGTCATCCTGTGCTCTGCAATTTCTTGGCTTAGGTCACCCTCAGGCCACCACAAGAAACGGAGGAAGTTTTTGTCTGTTTCTGCAACATTTACCTGATAAAACATCTGTTGGATATCTCCCATCAAAGCCAAACACCACTCGCAGGGTTTTTTTGCTAGGATGGTAGACGCCATGATGGGGGATATACCAAACCTTTCCTTCTTCACAACGCAACTGGTGCTGAGGTATTTTCTCTGCATAACCTCTGTCAATGACGTCAGTAAGGAAGCTTGCATACTCCTGATGAAACTGCTCATCCTTCTCAAACCTTCTCTTGAGTCCCAAAATCCTTTGCTTGGCCACCAACAAATTATTTGGGAGCATGAGCTGCTCTTTCCTAAAAGGCAATTTCAGGCTGTAATGCCCGTCAACCAGCTTTGCTGAATGGCTGACAATTTCCAAGAACCTAATTTCTTCTCTTGACATTTGTTTGTCCTCCAGATTCTTGTCGTTGAAGTCATGGTTGTACTGAGCAGCCAGCATTTCCTCCAGTTTATGCACAGCAATCCTGTTAACGGTAGCAGAGGGAAATGTTTCCTCCATGGTGCCACAGTTTCCATTTAGTGGACCATTTACTGACCATCCTAGCACAGTTCTAATAGCATATGGGCCATTCCCACAGCTGTTGACAACCTGCCATGGTTCCAATAACCTTGGAGCATTAGTTCCAATCAGTAGATCAACATTTGCCTTGATGCTTGGGATGTGTACCTTTTCTAGGTATGGCCACTGAGACAGATCTTCCTGTGTCACTATGTCATCGGCAGTCACTGGGATCTTCTCCTGTGTGAGAACATCTGGAAGTGCATAGAAATCACTGCTGTCAAGCCCAGCAACCTCCAACCCAGCTAAGCAATAAGCAGTCTTCACTTTTTCTTGCCCCATTGTGTGTAACAGGAACCTGATTTTGTTGCCCGCAGCATTCAGTTTCTTCATTAGATTTTCCGAACAAAGGGTGCCTGAGCTGCCGGGATCCAGAAAGGCGTATGTGGTTATGATGTTATTTCCCTTTGAAGCTTTCACCCTCACAGGAAGGATAGACAAAGCGCACTGGTCCCTACCGGCCCCTGTATGTCCACATGTTGTAACTATAGCAGGGTGTTCATTGGAAGGTTCCTCTTGCTGGTCCATAGCTGGTTGCCTTTTTATATGAAGCAAGGTAGGGTGAGTTTGACCACAGATCTTGCATATCATGCGCCTCTCGCAGTAACGGCTCATGTGACCCTCGCATAAACATGCGAAACAAACTCCTTTTTCACGCAAAAATTGAATTTTGTCTTTGTGTCCTTTTCCAATGAGCTCCTTACATTCGTCCAATGAATGCCCACGAGAACAGCAGAGGCATCCAGCTTTTTCCATTTTTGTTTCTTCTTTAATTCTTTCAGTGACGTTTGTAGAAGCTATTGTAGTGGCAAAAATACTTTCCTTAACTCTGCTCCTAGGCTGTGAGGTAAACCTGGTTAAAGTCTTTGACCCTGCAGCTCCAAACCCGGAGTCCTGTATATTACCAAACAATGGGTCTGACAGAATTCTCACATGGCGTTCAACAAACGACACTAGGTCTTTGATGTGTGCTCTGTCATTTGTTCTTTCCATTGCATCATGAGCTCTTGCTCTCCACTGATCTCTCATTTTAAATGGTAGTTTGGAAATAATGGCCCTCATGTTAACTGGCATATCAAGTTCTTGTAAGTACTGGAGATCCTCCATAGCATTGCAGCAACCACGCACAAACAATGAATAGGCTTGGAGTGCATCCACATCTTCAGGTTTAATTGATGGCCAGGCCAAAGCTTTCTCCATATAAGCAGTTGCAATCGTATAGTGGTTCCCAAAATGTTCTTGTAGAAGACCCTTAGCCCATCCATAGCCACTCTCAGGATCCATATGCTGGCAGCTACGCACCAACTCTCGCGGCTGTCCTCTCGTATATTGTTCCAGATAGTATAGACAATCAGCATTGCTTGCCTTTCCTTCCACTCCTTGCTCGAATGCCTTTATGAATGACCTGTATGTGAGAGGGTGTCCTTCAAAGGTAGGAATATCTCTCGGTGGTAGAGACAAGTAATGCTGTTGTTGCACCAGAGCAGCAGTAATTTCATTTTGTCTGCTCATGATATTAATTATGTCGTCAGGAAGATTTTGATGACTACCATGTTGTCTTGGTCCATCGTTTGACTGAGCAACTGTAGGCTGGCACTGTGCATGCTGTGATGTTGCTATGATGTTTCCTAACAATTGCACAGGTTGTTTTGGCCTTAAGTCCATTGATGTATGATTGTCTGGTGGTAATGATGATTGTGCCCAGTGAATTTGTTGCACAGGCCTGCATGTAGGCTCATACTCCTTCACCATGGGGTTTAGGACAACGACAGAGTCCTCTTTCTTTTTTCCTTTTTCAAAATAGGAATTCATACCATCTGAGCCTTTGGAAGAATAACTTTTTGTTTCCCACACCTGCAGTACTGCCAGCTTTGCATTGGATGCAGCAAGGTCGGATTTCAAGTCAAGCTCCTCTCTTTTCCTCCTCAGCTGTTGTTCTTGCTCATCCATTTTGCTTTTTAGCTGTTGTTGCTGTTCCTCCATTTTGCCTTTTAGCTGTTGTTGCTGTTCCTCCATTTTGCCTTTTAGCTGTTGTTGCTGTTCCTCCATTTTGCCTTTTAGCTGTTGTTGCTGTTCCTCCATTTTGCCTTTTAGCTGTTGTTGCTGTTCCTCCAGAGCATGTTTTTCTTTTAGGGCTGCTTGGCGAGCGAGAAGTGCAGCTCTGTCGGCCTCAGCCATTATCCGTCCAGAGGATGCAATGCTTGATCTCCCACTGCGGTGGCTCCTTTGACTAGAGTGTTTGCTACCCACATTTGAAATACTGTCATCAGGACAGATACCATCCTCCACATGAACATTTTCATGTCAAGTGAAATGACCATGACACAAAAACCACTTTTTAGCATCAGCAATAGAACCATTATTTGACAACATTTTTGCTTTAAACCATGTCACCTTCTCTTCAGATGGCAATAGGGTCAACAAAGAATCATGGCTGAATTTAGCCTCATTACACACCGTTATCAGTTTATCAAGAGCATTTTTTACCTCTGTTTCATCATTATTCAACATTAGACATTGTATTGTTTTTCTTATAACATCTGCTGTATTTAGTTTGTTTTTTCTTTCCTTTTGTAAAATATCTAGTTTACCAACCAACGCTTTTGCTGTAAGTTTGACCACCCGCTTTAGTGGCAGTGTTTCAGCACCACCAGTAACACTGATTGCTTTTTTAGCTGTTGGTATTTTACCAGTCCCGTTGACAATGTCTGATGCTGCGTTTCCCTCGAACAAAAGTCACAAATCAGTTCAATAGTTTGAAACACAAAGTCAAGTCAATGCAAAGTCTACCGTCCTGTCAGTTTGTCACCAATGCATTGGATTTAAAGCCCGGGCTTGTGTACGATGTAGTCCACTCCACAGCCGTAGCCTCCAGCGTTAGCACCGTAGCCCATGGTTAGACCCGATGATGCAGGTGTAGCGCAAGTCCGGACAGCTCCCGCAGGCGATTCTACTCGAAATCCCGCAGCCTCCAGACGCACTCCTGCGCAGCCGAAATCCCGACAGCTTCCCTGTCCTTCTGCAACCCGCAAACTTCCTCCAAAAGGTACGATAGTCGAAGCTGCACTAAGCTACCAATAGCTTTCAAAGTCCTTGTGCCACCAGTTGCCTTACGTGCCGAAGGTTTCCTACAGTTCCAACCGGCAGTTTTGAATAAACGGCGGGTTTTTGACAAGTATACGAGCCACATCCAATGGGTGTGCTCCGTGTGGTTTGACTCCCGGGTGACCTGGTTGACGCGCTGTGTTGATGTTTCCATTAGCCTACTATGCAGCTACGTGAAGCAATGATTGATCCGTGCGATCGTCTCCGGTTTACAACCCGTTTATTTCCTCCAAACGTGACACCAATTGCATGGGAATACGGAATGCATTCATAGATCCTCAGTGACATAACAACAACATTGTATTTCTTGCGGTCAAAAACCGTATGCCCTTCCGGGGTCAAACAACAGAGGTACCCCAAATGACGTCCCTTTTACACCTGTACCCGCAATACTGCAACACCACTCAGTGGTCAACACAGACATTACAACATAACTGAAAAACAGGAAAATGGCTCTTACAGCGTACAATATAGATTGAGCTTTCTAACTCCATAGGTCAGCTTAAAATGAATCACAGATTCAAATAACAAACATAAAAACAACTTCTTAAAAGTCTTAAAACAGCATAAATACAAATGTTACAGTAAGTAATGTGCCTATTTTCTATTGACTATATGTAAATAATTGAATGTATCCTGCTCCCACTCCTGCTGTTCTCATGCACACACACAGACTCCCCTCATGCACACATGCACAGCTTTCCAATAATCCATCCTTTCCAATTCCTACATACTTCCACAGTACACACTATCTCCCCCCCCCTCCTCCCCACATCCTGTCAGCCCCCATACATACCCCCCATGATGCACCCACCCTCTCATACATACCCCCCCCATGATGCACCCACCCTCTCATACATACCCCCCCCCATGATGCACCCACCCTCTCATACATACCCCCCCCCCCATGATGCACCCACCCTCTCATACCCCCCCCCCCCCCATGATGCACCCACCCTCTCATACATACCCCCCCCCCCATGATGCACCCACCCTCTCATACATACCCCCCCCCCCATGATGCACCCACCCTCTCATACATACCCCCCCCCCCCCTATGATGCACCCACCCTCTCATACATACCCCCCCCCCCCCATGATGCACCCACCCTCTCATACATACCCCCCCCATGATGCACCCACCCTCTCATACATACCCCCCCCCCCATGATGCACCCACCCTCTCATACATACACCCCCCATGATGCACCCACCCTCTCATACATACCCCCCCCCCCCATGATGCACCCACCCTCTCATACATACCCCCCCCCCCCCCCATGATGCACCCACCCTCTCATACATACCCCCCCCCCCATGATGCACCCACCCTCTCATACATACCCCCCCCCATGATGCACCCACCCTCTCATACATACCCCCCCCCCCCCCATGATGCACCCACCCTCTCATACATACCCCCCCCCCCCCATGATGCACCCACCCTCTCATACATACCCCCCCCCCCCCATGATGCACCCACCCTCTCATACATACCCCCCCCCATGATGCACCCACCCTCTCATACATACCCCCCCCCCCCATGATGCACCCACCCTCTCATACATACCCCCCCCCCCTATGATGCACCCACCCTCTCATACATACCCCCCCCCCCCATGATGCACCCACCCTCTCATACATACCCCCCCCCCATGATGCACCCACCCTCTCATACATACCCCCCCCCCCATGATGCACCCACCCTCTCATACATACCCCCCCCATGATGCACCCACCCTCTCATACATACCCCCCCCCATGATGCACCCACCCTCTCATACATACCCCCCCCCCCCCATGATGCACCCACCCTCTCATACATACCCCCCCCCCCCATGATGCCCCCACCCTCTCATACATACTCCCCCCCATGATGCACCCACCCTCTCCAATCCTTCCTTCTACATACTTCCCCCCAGGCTCACATTTCTGTAGCTACTCCGTAGTTGAGGTCCATTTGGTCCCTTATCCAATTTTTGTGTCAGTGTCACCTAGGTACTTAAACTTTTCTGTATCATTTAGTCCATGTTTATCTTTTAGTTCCTCATATGAGCATATTGATCCTTGGTTCAGGATATCTGCTATTACTGAAAAGAAGCATGCCAGTCTCTAGGTGAAGGGTTTGTGGTGATGTGGGGCTAGTTTAATTCCAAAGGCCTAGGTGACTCCATCAGGATGCATAGTATCCTGGATCCATGAAATAACTGGCTTTTAAAAATAAAGATCTGCCTACATCTATGGGAATCTAAAATACGGGTGTCTACACCTATGCAGCCTGTATTTTAATGGAGAACATATATTTATTTTCGATACGTTATTCATTCACAAAGAAAATTGATGTCATTATAGGTTGGATTTTTCCTCATCGTTTAGTAAAGGCATTAAGATCAATCTCAATAAGACGATTTTTTATTCCTCTTGTAGTCAGCTGTAGCATGGGTGCCTAAACTTATGCCTACCACTGTAAATCCTCTTCCTCTAGCAGGTCTGCTATAACTTCAGATAGTTATCTAGAAAAGAAGGCAAGCTAGTTCTCACACGGTTTTTCATAATAAAAGCACTATGCTTTGGTCCTATGCTTCTTTCACACAAATGGATGTTTTCTCAATATTGAGGTGGACGTATCCCCTGCTTACCCCTGCAACACCTATGGTGTGATGCTGTTCTCTAATTTCTTCATTCTGACTGATGAGGCAGGGCAATGGTGTCCAACCTGTATCTCTGCTCTATATCTCATTTAATGGTTCGTAGGCTTTCGAGGTAAAACCAAAAATATTTCCAAACCTTTTATCTCTGATAAATATAGCGTACTGCTTTCATTGAAACAAGTTATCTGTTTTGTCGTAGCTGCATCTCCGGTGAAACTGGTCAACGGTCTCTCCAACAACCCCTGTTCAGGCAGGGTGGAGGTCTTCCTCCAGGGCCAGTGGGCCACAGTTTGTGATGATGACTGGGACCTGCTCGACGCCCAGGTGGTGTGTAGACAGTTGGGCTGCGGGAGGGTGCTGTCTGCACCACAAAGGGCCCATTTTGGAACTGGCCAAGGGCAGATAGGGTTGGATAATGTCAACTGCAATGGCCGCGAATCTGAGCTCACACAGTGTGGCCACAGAGGACTGTGGACCCACAACTGTATTCACAAGGAGGACGCTGGAGTTGTCTGTGAAGGTAATACATTTAACATGTGGCTACACATTATCTGCTTTGTCTTCTGTTAAAATAACATGACACTAAATCTATGGGTTATTTTCCTATCCAATGAATAATATCCCATTCTTCCGAAAGTATGTGATGAAAACATGCTTATTATGTTTGTTATTTGAGGTTGTCTTCATTCAATGAATTCTTCAATCAACCCGTAGTCAAATGTTTTCCTTTTGTCGTAGCTGGCCCTCCATTAAGACTGGTCAACGGTCTCTCCAACAACTCCTGTTCAGGCAGGGTGGAGGTCCTCCTCCAGGGCCAGTGGGGCACAGTTTGTCATCATGGCTGGGACCTGAATGATGCCCAGGTGGTTTGTACACAGCTGGGGTGTGGCAGTGCCATATCAGCCACCAACGAGGCATATTTTGGACCGGGAACAGGAACCATCTGGTTGGACAATGTCAACTGTGGAGGAAATGAACCTTCAATAACCGACTGTGAACATCAAGGGTTTGGTTCTCGGAACTGCAAACATGCTCAAGACGCTGGAATCATCTGCGATGGTAAACCTGCATTTAGTATGTGTGTGTGTGTGTGTGTATCTGTGTGTGTGTGTGTGTATGTGTGTATGTGTGTGTGTGTGAGTGTGTCTTTGTCGTTGTCTTTATGTGTGTGCATGTTTGTTTTTGGGAGTGAAAAAAGACCCAGTGTTGTTCAACAAAGACACGCCCCTTTTGGAGGAATAGTTGCGGCACGTTGGAAGCACCTTCAAGATGCTGGCATCATAGGAGTATTTATTAATGACATGCTCACAGAATTATCACTGGAAAAAGTGGTCGCTGGGTTTGCCGATGCATGGGCTGTCAATACTTTAAAATGTTATTTGAGGTTGTGTTCATGCCAGTACTTCTTTAATCAACTCGTTCTCGTTGATATTTTTTCTCTTTTCATAGCTTCAACTCCAGTGAGACTGGTCAACGGTCTCTCCAACAACCCCTGTTCAGGCAGGGTGGAGATCCTCCTCTACGGCCAGTGGGCCACAGTTTGTGATTTTCACTGGGCCCTGGCCGATGCCCAGGTGGTGTGTAGACAGTTGGGCTGCGGGAGGGTGCTGTCTGCACCACGTGGGGCCACTTTTGGACCTGGACAAGGGCCTATAGGGTTGGATGATGTCAACTGCACTGGCCATGAATCTGATCTCACACAGTGTGGCCACAGAGGACTGTGGACCCACGACTGTGTTCACCAGTGGGACGCTGGTGTTGTCTGTGAAGGTAATACATTTAACATGTGGCTACACATTATCTGCTTTGTCTTTTGCTAAAATAACATGACACTAAATCTATGGCTTATTCCCCTATCCAATAAATATATCCCATTCTTCTGAAAGCATGCGATGAAAACTTGCTTATTGTGTTTGTTATTTGAGGTTGTCTTCATTCAATGAATTCTTCAATCAACCCGTAGTCAAATGTTTTCCTTTTGTCACAGTTCTCGTTGATATTTTTTCTCTTTTCATAGCTCCAACTCCAGTGAGACTGGTCAACGGTACCTCCAACAACCCCTGTTCAGGCAGGGTGGAGGTCTTCCTCCAGGGCCAGTGGGGCACAGTTTGTCATCATGGCTGGGACCTGAATGATGCCCAGGTGGTTTGTACACAGCTGGGCTGTGGCAGTGCCATATCAGCCACCAACGAGGCATATTTTGGACAGGGAACAGGACCCATCTGGTTGGACGATGTCAACTGTGGAGGAAATGAAACGTCAATAACCGACTGTGAACATCAAGGGTTTGGTTCTCAGAACTGCAAACACGTTGAAGACGCTGGCATCATCTGTGAAGGTAAACCTGCACTTAGTGTGTGTCATTCTATGTGTGTGTGTGTGTGTGTGTGTTTGTATTTGTGTGTGTGTGTGTGTGTGTGTGTGTATGTGGGTGTGTGTGTGTCTTTGTCATTGTTTTTATGTGTGTGCATGTGTGTTTTTGGGAGTGAAATAAGACCTAGTGCTGATCAACAAAGACACGCCCCTTTTGGAGACAGAGTTGTGGCATGTTGGAGGCGCGTTCAAGACGCTTGCATCATAGGAGTATTTATTAATGACATGCTCACAGACGTATCACTGGAAAATGTGGTCGCTGGGTTTGCCGATGCAAGGGCTGTCAATACATTTCAACTGTTATGCTTGTTATTTGAGGTTGTGTTCATGCCAGTACTTCTGCAATCAACTCGTTCTCGTTGATATTTTTTCTCACTTGTCGTAGCTGTCTCTCCAGTGAGACTGGTCAACGGTACCTCCCACAACTCCTGTTCAGGCAGGGTGGAGATCTTCCTCCAGGGCCATTGGGCCACAGTTTGTGATGATGGCTGGGACCTGCTAAGTGCCCAGGTGGTGTGTAGACAATTGGGCTGCGGGAGGGTGCTGTCTGCACCACATAATGCCACTTTTGGACCTGGCCAAGGGCAGATAGGGTTGGATGATGTCAACTGCAATGGTCATGAATCTAAGCTCACGCAGTGTGTTCACGGAGGACTTTGGACCCACAACTGTGGTCACCATGAGGACGCTGGTGCTGTCTGTGAAGGTAATACATTTAACATGTGGCTGCACATTTTCTGCTTTGTCTTCTGCTAAAATAACATGCACTAAATCTATGGCTTATTTTCCTATCCAATGAATAATATCCCATTCTTACGAAAGTATGTGATGAAAACTTGCTTATTTTGTTTGTTGTTTGAGGTTGTCTTCATTCAATGAATTCTTCAATCAACCCGTAGTCAAATGTTTTCCTTTTGTCGTAGCTGGCCCTCCATTGAGACTGGTCAACGGTCTCTCCAACAACCCCTGTTCAGGCAGGGTGGAGGTCCTCCTCCAGGGCCAGTGGGGCAGAGTTTGTGATGATGACTGGGACCTGAATGATGCCCAGGTGGTTTGTACACAGCTGGGCTGTGGCAGTGCCATATCAGCCACCAACGAGGCATATTTTGGACAGGGAACAGGACCCATCTGGTTGGACGATGTCAACTGTGGAGGAAATGAAACGTCAATAACCGACTGTGAACATCAAGGGTTTGGTTCTCAGGACTGCAAACACGCTCAAGACGTTGGCATCATCTGTGATGGTAAACCTGTGTGTGTGTGTGTGTGTGTGTGTGTGTGTGTGTGTGTGTGTGCGCGTGTGCGTGTGCGTGTGTGTGAGTGTGCTGTTCACCCCATTAGTGAACAGCAAAGACACACCCTATCTGAGGAAACGTTGTGTCAAGGAGTAGTGACATGCTCACAGACGTATCACTGGAAAATGTGGTCGCTGGGTTTGCCGATGCATGGGCTGTCAATACTTTTCAACTGTTATGCTTGTTTTTTGAGGTTGTGTTCATGCCATGACTTCGTAGCTGGCCCTCTAGTGAGACTGGTCGACGTTCTCTCCAACAACCCCTGTTCAGGCAGGGTGGAGATGTTCCCATCTTGCAGAGGATGATACATTGCCAATGTATCATCTCTCGGGAAGCATGTCCCCGAAAACACAGATTTGTCTCCAGGGGGCCCTCTGATATGCGGTCACACTTTGCCTGCTGAACATTTCTGTCTGTTGGACCCATTGTGTCTGTTAAGATAACATTTACTGGATTTCCCACAGTGAGATCGAAATCTAAAAATCTCTTAGAATTATGGTCATGATATCTTACCGTCTTGTTTATTATGTTGCCTGCCAACTTCTTCCTTTTGTTTATCTGCTAATACAACAAATAAGGCTGCCTGCCTTATTTGTTGTCGTAGTGAGAAACAGTTCTAGTTCTCTATGGACATGTTAGTAAATTGAAGGGGGTGATATTATGCCACCAGGTGTGAGTGTGATTAGCCATTCAAAGCCGGCAGAATCTCAAACAGCTTTTAATGGCTATTCACACTCACACGTGGTGGCCTAATATCACCCCTTTAAAAACCTATTCAAATTCACAATTCCACTTCATAATATGAGAATTGTAACTATGTTTTTATATAGTGGCCATCGCCCTTGAGACGTGTGAGAAGTTTTGGGTTAATTTCCACAAAAATTATCAAATGCTTAACGCTATCACGGCATTTGCTGTGACTCTGATTCACTCTGAATCGCTTGGGGACCCTCACCTCATTGCACCCTACTGACTTGTGACTGGTCACCGTCAATTGTTGCCATCTATGCATTGCAATAGTAAGAATTCACATTCACCAGTGACTGCTTCGGTTGTTTGGCAAGTGAAAAAAGAATTGGTCACAGAGGAAAGACATCCTACTGTTCCTTTTTTAAGTTAGAGTGTCCCGGTTGGATGAGGTTGATGGATCACTGACTCATCCCTGTTGAATCCCTTCCCCTGTTTTATCTGTTGACAGGTATTCCTGACAACAAAAACAATGGGAAATTAATTAACCTTGGTCGGTCGGCCTTCGTCATTCCCATCATCATTCTGGTCATTCTTTATTGCTGGAGGAAAAAGAGTAAGTCACATTAGTCACCAGTTTGAACTAAATAAAACCTTACTCTCATGGAGATTTATACATACATGTTATGTGTCTGTGCCATTTTTTCAATAGAGCATCATACAGAAAACCTTGATTCTGAACAGGTAAGTAAATTATACCCTCCAAATATGTTGCTATTCACATTTCTTACCTCCGATAACTACCCTTCGAATTTCCAAATTTCAACGTTAAACCACTATAAATATTGAACATATCAATAAAAGATAAAATGTTGTTTATAAGATAATTAAACAACAAAATGCACATACATCACATTCTCTTCCCAGAGTCCAAACTGTGACCAAGCTGCCGCCATCTCTTTGAATGTGAGTCTGTTAGGACCCCCTCCTCTCCCTTTGGAGCCCACTGACATAGAACTCAACCCCATAAACACCTAGGAGGCTCTATGGGAGATATTGGCTGTAGGTTTAAAGTAAGTATCAGCATTATCTTGCCGACATGAATGAAATAAGTGTGGAAAAGCAGAGTCAACGAAGGCCTACATCCCGAGGGTTACCGACATGTCCCTCATCCACAGCTTCTGCTGCCCCTGAGATGAACCCCGGTTACTGGGCTGACTCCAAGTGGACCCCTTAAACCTGTGAACCCCTCTATTCCTGGCTCACCTCAGCCTGACAGGAAGAGAGGGGGAGGGCTTTATGACAGCCACAATGAACAAAGGAGCGCCCTTCATTCTTCCTCTCACTTTACTTAGAATGACTTGTATGTTAATGTTAACTCGTTAATGTTACAATCAAAGACTGCCTGCGTTATGAATGTATTCCAAAATCACTTATGTTGGTTTTTCATTTGAATGCATGCTTATTGTCTTAGGAGAAGGGATTGCCATTGTTGTCGTGCATGTCACATCTTTATGTTAACCCATATATGTGGTATAGAGGATTGATTCCTGTGATTATACTTGGCTACTTTACTCAAGGTTGTGTTTCTCGCACAGGGCCCGATGCATCGGGTGTTGTGATTGGCCAATGCATGTGAGAGGCATCCAACATTTTTCGAAAATAACATGAAGCCCGAGTCCTTCGCAAACCAACTTATCTTTTGCGCTTGTGTCTTTATCTTTCAAACTTCAGCTTACTCAACTAATATTATTTCCGTCTTTTCCGCCATTTTCACGTTATTACTATATACGTCAACCCAGTCAAACCTTGTACAATGCTAGGTATAGAAAAGAAAGCGCCAAGTGCTAGGTCGTGGAGGCTGGTCTGACGAGGAAGTGACGCAGTTCCCGCCCAGACGCAATTGGCTGAAATGTTTAGTACCATTTTTTGCAATACTTTCTGCGGATTGAAATGAAATTTGAATTTCGCAACACACGGAGCGTGGCGAAGTGCATTGCAATCAGGGGGACGCTATAGCATTTCAATTTAAATATAAGAACTCAAAATAATTGACAAAATGTTATTCTATTTTTATTGGATTTCATTGTCCCTTTGCATATTAAAAGTGAATTTCAAAATAAGTTAAGCCTCTTTTTTTTTTACTTGTGAATTGGGATTCAAGTGGCCTTAAAGATTACCTTTAGGGCAAGTCCGACCTAGGTGAATCTCACTGTTGGCGACGACCTGATTGAAATCAATCCGACAAGAAGTGATGGATCGAAAGAGCGCTTGTTGTAGTCCATCTTCGGAAAATTGTAGTTTCACGCTAGCGACGCTAGAGGTCAGCAATACTCACTGCCGCACAATTCATTTTAAACAGGGCTGGCTCTTCCTCTGTTTGAAAGGAAGCAGCTTTTCATCTCTCCTTCACCCGATGACTTCCACAAAGGTTAAGGAAAGGTGGCATAAAGGTTAGGAGATTTGACTTTCTGGATTGGGCCCTGGTAGCAGTACTGTTATGAACAGGGGCGTAGCCAGGATAATAGGGCCCCATGAAAGGTTATCTGTATGGGCCCCTATGGTACGCAGGCCACATTTTGTCCACCATTCATTCTAAATCTATTACAATTATTTCACTTAATGTAGACAATATATTGGGGAAATATCTGCCCAAAGCTGGCTCTGCTGCTTTACTTTTTATTATTTACTTATTTTCAAGAACATTTTCTCTTTTCATAGTTCAAATAATTTCTGAATTAAAATGTAATAGCCAAATACGATATTTCATGACCTATTGATTAATCATGTATCACTTAAATTTCAGAGCCCTTTCTAGAGTCCTTCTCTCAGGTTTAACTGACATCACCTTTAGCCCTTTTGCCTCACTGCTGGTAATAAAAGTGTAAAATAACATCCATATTTGTTTCATGTGTTGTAGATATGAAAGATCATTTCTGAACACGTAATTACATTTAGTTTGTGATTTACCACAATTATTGAATGTTTCATGAAGTTGTATAGTTCTAGATACATGTACGTTTATAAATTGTAGTTGCAGATCTATATAATCTATTAGTTCTTTAAATACAGATCTCGATCCACGCATGACTATTGCATTCATAGTCTATGTTTTACTGCAAAGTTTTCACAAATTCCCCGGTGCCGGCAAGCGTCAACCCGCCGTATGAAACATTGAGGTCGTGCCCATAGACATCTAATGCCGCTTTTCCACTGCATGGTACCAGCTCGACACGACTCGACTCGACTCAGCTCGCCTTTTTTGCGTTTCCACCGCGATCTAGTACCTCAAGTGGCTGCTTTTTCTAGTACCGCCTCGCTCTAGGTTCCAAGCGGCTGAGCCGATGCTAAAAGGTGACGTCGGCAGACGGCCGGCCACTGATTGGCCAGAGAGTGTGACGAAGTCACGAGAGCGACATGGCAACCATGCTGGTAACGATAGAACAGCCATAGTAGCGCCGCAGCCAACATATTCCACTTCTTCAACATGCCAGCTAATAATACGAACACGAATACCATCGCATCGATGTTCTCCATTGTTGTTATGTGTGTTCTGTCCATGTGTGGGTTACGTAGGTGTTGTTTGCGTCGCGTACAAAAATACGTCACGGCCCTTTCGCGCAGACGACCCCGCCCACGTCCCGGAGGTACTATTTGCGGTGGAAAAGCACCCGCGCTGCTACCGTGTCGAGTCGTGTCGAGTCGTGTCGTGTCGAGTCGAGCTACATGTGCGGTGGAAAAGCGGCATTATAGATAGACGGAGCATCGATTGCTACCGCCTACTGGCGCTGACGAGACGCGGGGCCGCCATCTTGGAGTGGTCATCCGCTCCACTCAGTGTAATCCGTTTGGCTGGAGCAATGAACTGTCAGCGCATTTAATTAATCATACCTCACTGAATACCACAGATTTTCATGCGGTTTTTTGTCATACGTGTAGCTATGATAAAGGCCACATGGTTTGGCGTGTTATATTATTCAATACTAATTATACCAATAGTACGGTAATGTTAAATCTTGCTTGTGAAAAGTAATCCCCCGATTCCTATTATGGATTGTCCGCCGATTTGAGCAGGAATACGCTGAACAACAGCCCGGCATCCTGTTTCTGCTGCTGTTGCTGCTCCCGGTTGACCACTCCAAGATGGCGGCCGTATTTCTCGCGTCCCAGCAGCCAATGCTCCGTCTGTCTATAAGATGTCTATGGTCGTGCCTACCTCATTTCTGTGATAACGGCGCAACGGGTAATTAAAACGTCAGCTGGTCCACCACTAGGTGGCATACATACTGCTATTGACAATACGACTTCACTCTCCAGATGGGGAGATACTTTGTGCTTATGATGAAGGAAGGAAAGTGGCTGAATTGATGAGAGATTCACTGCCATGTATAAACAAGCATTGGAGATGGCCAACACCATTGGTGTTACCCCAACGAAGAGGTGAATTACCGTGAAGCAGCAACATAGAGGCTATTTTATCCTAATATTAAATGCACCCATTGCATTCACCGCACATTGCCAGTGACCATATGCTCGGTGAGAGGTCTTTCTTGGTCAAAAGCCGCCTGAAAACCTGGTTGAGATCCAGTATGGGGGATGAGAGGCTTTAGGCCCTGCTCTAAAGAATGTGCACAGACAAATCCCCCTGGACCCATGAGCGTCGTCCAGAGAGGGGCTGCAGCTGGCCACAGAAGAACGGTCACTTGTTTTGATAAGAGGTAAGACCAGGGGCGTTGCTAGACCTAGAGTTTTACTGGGGCAAAGGCCCCCAACTGCCAACATTTTTTTTTTTACGTGTGCACAATATGAAATAGATGGATACAGAAGGGTATGTACAAGCTTCAAAATCATTGTCACTGTCATATTGTAGGCTATATTAAAGCACTGGTAAAGGTAAAGACGCAAAGATGGATTCATGAGTACCGTACAATTATATTTATTTAAACACATACACATCTCAAAGATTTACAAATAAGGTAACTGACAAATAAACAAAAAGTCTCTTTATGACCTTCACCTCTTTATCAGGAGAAGTCTACACATCTATATTTATTTAGAAGCTGTGTGGAAACAGCATAATTTTGCCAGAACGACATGTACTAAAAAGGCAAGAAACAAGGTTTAAAACTAATAGAATTTCTGACTTAAGGTGAGGTGGCTCATTGCCACCAATCAACCTGGAAAATGTTATAGAACCATCAAAGCTCTTAAATTAAACTAAATAAGGCCATACACTACTGCATAGAGCCTTTTTTAATGATTATTTTTTCACTATTAAGCTGTATCGCCGCGCCTTCATGGTGGCAAAGCGGTCAATAACGTGGCTTTGACTCACTTTGCATAGTTGCTCCTTTTCAATGGACAAAAGAGAAAGTTGGTGAAGCCTTCCTTGCCCCATGGTTGACCTAAGCCAGGTGTGGAGCCTTCTCAACACACTGAAAGATCGCTCACAACTACAACTGTTTACAGGAATTGTGAGTGCAATGATCTGAATTATCTGTGTCAGTGTTGGGAACATTGTTGGATCCATATATGTTAAAAACACCCTGTATATCCATAATTTCCTTTTTTGTGTTAAGGAAGTTTTTGTCCACTAAAACTTCCTCAAGTTTTGAAGACAGACAATTTTTCATTCATTATTCATTTTCCGCGTGTGTGCGTGCACGCATGGTGTGTGTGTGTGTGTGTGTGTGTGTGTGTGTGTGTGTGCTATAAAACTACAGGCTACAGACGCTCAGTATTGAAAAACTGGTGCTAATTATGTGGGCAACATTCTTTAACAGCAATCAAGTTGTCATTGTTTGTGTCAAACAAGTTGTGAATTTGTTGTAACGTTAAAAAAGGAGATGACTTACTCTGGGCTGTTTCCAGCTCCCGTGGTTTCCAACGAAACATGATCAACAAAAAAACAAGGAATTGAAAGCTACTTACAATATGCCTAGGTTACATTAATTTCCCCTGATGGCAGCAATGTTCCACTTTCAGCTGGAATTCACGGTAGGCCTACATCAAAACCACGTGTCTTCTTTAGATTTCAGTTCCCTTTATTTATTCACACAGTTCAGCAGCGGCATTTATTCAGAATCAGAGCCCAAATTAAAGCTGCATTTAGGGCGACTATCACTACCCAGCAGAAAAATAGATGCACTATAAATGGTTTTGTAGGCCTATAGCAGTCACGAACATGAGCATAGTTGTGGAAATGCTGGTGTTAGAAAACAAAGTTGACGGGAATTAAAGTGCTGCAAATCTAGCATTAAAGGTTAATTTAAGAAGCTTCTCACCAGTCATTTGTCGCCTGGTCGCAGTGTCGAGTTTTTTTTAAAGTAGTTCACTAGTCGTAGCGTGCAAATAAATTGCAGTGTCAGAATTCTGAGAATTTTGTCAGCATTCAGATTTCTCAGAATTCTCTTACACTGCAAATTAAAGCGCTACTACTAGCAAACTTGTTTCAGCGTGACTGGAGAGAACTTCCTTAAATTAACCTTTAATGCTAGATTTGCATCAACGCTATTGTGTGAATTAGTATGGTTCTCTTTCATGGAAGCCGGAAGTGGGAGATTCCTTATTTTTTTTACCATTATTGTTTTATTAACAAATTTCTCCTACAGGGGATTGATAAAGTTCTATCTAGACTATTGAACAGAAAGAAACACTTGGTCATACTTTACACACTTTACCACTGAAACATTCAGAAGAGTCACGTGGACGAATCCGTAAATAACTGATTTTTTTCATTGGTTGTTGCGTTAAATCTTATACAATAGGGCTATTTTCTGATTGGCTTTTATGTAGCCCCTTTCGTTTTTTGATTGGCTGGTAAGAGGCAGGCTCGACTGAAGACTCCCGAGGCAGCAGGAGATGTACTTGATGAATCCTGTCGATTCCATAGCGAGTGCGGCGCTTCTGCAGATTAATTTAATAATGATCAATGGAATTTTACTGGGGCACTGGAGACTTTTACTGGGGCACGTGCAGGGGTGGACTGGGAGAAAAATTCAGCCCTGGCATTTTCTCTCCAGACCAGCCCACTACATTATTAGCACTAGGGGTGGGACGAGACGAACGGGAAGAACCCTGTATATCCGAATAATAGTGCAGTTTTTTGTTTTTCAAGTTTGTGTTTCTTGTGCTGCTGACAAGAAAGGTGTGAAACCCGAACAGGAAGTTAACAGACATCCTGTGTTTGCTGCATGCATCTCCAACCGCCATCAAAACCCTTGTTAAATATCACACATGATCCAACGCTAAATCCTCTCTTGCAGTTATTAGTCTGTGACTGTGAAAATCGTTTGGTGTAAGCCCAGCATTAGTTAAAACCAGACTCGGACAATAATAACAAAATCTCCTGACAAATAATCTAAATAGAAACATATTACAGACAGTAACAGCATTAGAGCTGAAACCAATTTGTTTTAACGGTGACTCAGTCATTATGAAACCCTAAATAGAGAAAAAAAAATTTTTTCTCATATACTTCTCATATTCTCATACACGTGTATGTGCACATGTATGTATACATGTGCACATACATGTATATGAGAATGCATATCTATTCAGACCTGTAATTCGGCCTACCTGCATAACTGTTAATTATATAAAAGATATGCAAATGTTTGAAATTAAAATCAATGTGAAAATCTTCAACCAGGAAATAATCATAATCAAACCTTTTGCTTCAATCTGAGGCAAAACAAGTTGCATAATAAACTCACAAAGTCAAGAGAAGCTCGCTCTCTCTCTCTCTCTCCATCTCTCTCTCTCTCCATCTCTCTCTCTCTCCCATGGTGCCCCATCTCTCTCTCTCTCTCTCTCTCTCTCTCTCTCTCTCTCTCTCTCTCTCACATCATAGAATAACTTCTAGCAGGTGAGGAAATCCTGTTTGACAGGAGATGATGGTAGCAGAGAATATAAAGAGACATTTATGAATAACCAATTGTCATTTTATCACACATATAGTATGTTTCTTCACATAAACCTTTAAACATACACATATTGCATCCCTCTCGAAATAGTCATCACCTCAGTAAACAATAAATGAATTGAAAGATTACAATAAATTCAATGGCAAATATTGCAAATTAAACTAATTATTTCCAATAGGTTTACTTGTATTTTGTGCTAAAATTCAAAGTGTCACATCTGTATTTACAATACAGCTTGATTCTGCATCTCTATTTACAGCTCATGAGTCCATGTCAAGGTTTACTGTTGCTATGGCAACAAGAGACTGCTAACGTTAGCAGCTGTTAGCTAGCTTAGCCAAATCATCTGAACAATAATAACCAATAATATCACAATTCGGCCTATTTAAACAAAATCAACCACAACTACCAACAGTCACAGCCCTTCAACTCTGGGCTAATATGTTGTCACAAGTATGCAGTTAATTAGGTCACTCCACATTCAACGTAAAAACGTTTTCTACTTTGTTTTGGACATGTCTCAAAATGTAGCCTAGCTAGCCCCAGGCTAACGTTACTTAGCATATGCCTCCACTCGCTCGTCTCCTGGCGCAGCAGCACCTGCTGGGGTGTGGACCCCGGCACCAAATAGGTCTGTCAATTTTGAACATTTAACTTCCAGAGGCTTAAGTCGCCGTTTTTCAGCACCACCCGGGCGTTTTCAGCTCCGTACCGGCTCCCGCGACTCCGGCCCATGCCCTGAGGTCCCACCCACCCTGGTTTGTGTTGTGATTGACAGCACTGTCAGGGCTCTCTGAGCCAGTCAGCCCATGATTGATTGACAATGACAAACATAGACCAATAATATGCGTCGATGCTGGCAACACACTGCTAGCTCTCTGTAGCCCATTGGCCGGCCCAATTGGAGGGAATTTAGAGAGAGAGGAAAAAAGAAAACATAGCGGACCGGACCGGCCCACATTGGGTCAACGGCCCACCGGGACGATGCCCGGTATGCCAGATGGCCAGTCCACCCCTGGGCACGTGCCCCAGTAAAAAGGGGCTGACGACGCCTCTGGGTAAGACCATAAGCTATGGTATTACTGTGCTTAATGTTAACTATATGCATTCTTTCTTCATCAAAAGTTGTGAGTAAACTGAATTGATATGGGTTGAATGTGTATTCACTGAATTCTTTATTTCCTTTCAGAACAGAAGAAGCCTGAGCAGGATCTCCACCTTTATCACCTCTTTGTCTCTCTCTCCCTCACCATAGCCTACCAACACTCGATGTATATAGATACAGATCACCTGTAGCAACACCACGCACGCACGCACGCACACACGCACGCACGCACGCACGCACGCACGCACACACACACACACACACACACACAGATATACTTCAGTCATAGTTTTACTAAACAGTTTTTCCTAAAATAAATGTTTCAGCAGCAACACGGTACTGTGTGTGGGGGGGGTCTATAAATGAGGACTATCAATTATTTTTTTAATATAGCCTACACTTCCTCCGGAGGTGGTATGACAAGTGTTTTCTACATGGAACCAGGCACCTTCATGGAAAATCTGATCCAAGTGTAAACCTTTTTTTCTTTTTTACTTTGTTGACATGCAACTTTCTTTTTTGTAAGGTCTAGAAGTGCAGCGCTTCAGTGTAGCTGTTGTTGAGCTTATCCTCTATGGTTAAGCATTGCTTTCCGTGCGCATTGTTTGCTGTAATACCACTGCATTTCACTTTAGTCACACACTTTGAGACTGTGTGTCGCTTGATAGGCAGGGAGGAGCTGAAGCGGAAAGCTTTTTGTATTATCTTTTAACTGTTACTGCAGGGCCACCGTTAATATAATATGCTATCTAATATATCTATATTAGATATTAAATTAATAGGCTGTGTACTGTATATATATATATATGTATATATATATATATATATGAATATATTAGTGCTGTCAAGCGCTTAAAATATTTAATCGCGATTAATCACATTAATGTCATAGTTAACTCATTATTTTCTATTCTAAATATCCCTTGATTTCGTGCTGCAATTCTTTTAGTGAGATCAGAGAGTGTTGAGAAGGACAGTAATAAAATATATTTGGTAAGCTGGATATAAGAAGAGAGACCCGCAGTGAATTCAACCAGGTCCACTTGACATCGGGTAGGTGCATGACAGTGGTAGGCCTACCGTAAAACTTCAATATCCAAGGCTTTTATTTGTTTCAATCGCTGAACTTTCGAACAAAATTCTTGCTCAGCAAAGATGGGAAATACTACAAATTTATTATTTAAATCAGTATGAATATTCCTACTGTACGTAGGCCTATAGCCTACGAATCACCAGGCTATTGAATAACGCCTACACACACAAACACAAACACACACACACACACACACACACACACACACACACACACACACACACACACACACACACACACACACACACACACACACGGTGGCGGAGCAACAATATTGCGTCTTAATCTTAAGGCCCCCCCCCTTAATCTACCCCTCTGGTTCGATGCCGTACTCTCATTTCCTCATTCTGCCTAACGAGGCAGGGTAACAGTATCTAACATGTATTCATGGTCTATATTTCTCTCTGCTCTGTATCTCATGGATTGGTTTGTAGGACTACAAGGTAAAAAACACATTTTCTACCATTTGTCTCTGATTAATGTAGCCTATTGCTTACGTTGTTAGCAGTTATCTGGTAAACGTGAACGTCCATTTTAAGAAACAAAATAAATAACCTTATCATTAGTGTTTCTATGTTATGATATAGCATACAATATAGATTGAGCTTTCTAACTCTATAGGTCAGCTATAAATGAATCACATATTCAAATAACAAACATAAAAACCGCTTCTTAAAAGTCTTAAAACGACATAAATACAAATGTTTCAGTAAGTAATGTGCCTATTTTCTTTTGACTATATGTAAATAATTGAATGTAGCATTTTCTGTCGATTGTATCTGTTTGTATGTGGTAGGCACATTTTAAAACCTTCTTTGCAACGGATACAAACAGACTTGATTTGTAATTTTTTGATTTATAGTGACATTGTGTTAATGGATCAGTCTAGGGTAATTGGAAAATGTACATATATATATATATATATATATATATATATATATATATATAAATATAGCATTTATCAATTAATACACCATTATGTTTTACAACCCAATATTATGTTTTAATACACGTGAATCTTCCCCTTGCAAGTAATGGCATGTAATCAAAATAGAAAAGGCACCCATGCTAAAGTTGACTAAAAAAATCATCTTTTGAAAATTGATCTTAATGCCTTAATCAAACAATTGAGTATGGGTCCCTGAAAGTGAGGCGACATAGTGCTCCCAAAATAGTGGTCTGTTTCTCATAGCATCAGGCTATAGGCCTACATGTTGTACTTGAGGATTTTTATAGTAATAGTTTTATAATAATGTATTATACAATTTATGAAATGTATTGGTCCCTGAAAGTGAGGCGACATGGTTGAGCGCTCCCGAAATAGTGGTCTGTTTCTCATAGTATTAATCCAGTACATGTTGTACTTGTGGATCTTTTTGCATCACAAGTTTTATAAAAATGTGTGTTGATACAATATTCCGATATCATAAAACAATATTTGTTTTGAAGTTCGCATTTTACTTGGGGACCATATCATTTTTGAGTGAAAATGACCCAAAAGAAATGTTACATACCTCAAATTTGTTATTACAGTTGACATCCATTTGATTATTCCTTCATCCAAACAGTCTTTTTTCCTTTCATAACTTTAGCGGTTCAGAACTGCATTTTTAAGCTGTTCCAAAAGGTCAATGCTTTGCTGACAACGAAACAGCAGACTGTTCAAATATATGCAATGTGTTGGATTGATATATGAATAGATAGAATTTCCCCCCACCAGAATACATTTAGGATCTCCACCAGGTCACCCTAATGCAGCAGAATACAGGAAATCATATACCCCCCCCCCCCCCCTCATTAGTACATTTTAAGGTCTAATATAGCAACATACAGTATAATGATCTTTGGGACCTTTTTATATTTATCCACTTCATTCATACTCCTGCTGTTCTCATGCAAACACACATACTCCCCTCGTGCACACATGCACAGCTTTCCAATAATCCATCCTTTCCAATTCCTCCATACTTCCACAGTACACACTTTCCCCCCCCCTCCTCCCCACATCCAGTCACCCCCCATACATACCCCCCATGATGCACCCACCCTCTCATACATACCCCCCCCCCCCCATGATGCACCCACCCTCTCATACATACCCCCCCCCCCCATGATGCACCCACCCTCTCATACATACCCCCCCCCCCCATGATGCACCCACCCTCTCATACATACCCCCCCCCCCCATGATGCACCCACCCTCTCATACATACCCCCCCCCCCATGATGCACCCACCCTCTCATACATACCCCCCCCCCCCATGATGCACCCACCCTCTCATACATACCCCCCCCCCCATGATGCACCCACCCTCATACACCCCCCCCATGATGCACCCACCCTCTCATACATACCCCCCCCCATGATGCACCCACCCTCTCATACATACCCCCCCCCCCATGATGCACCCACCCTCTCATACATACCCCCCCCCCCCATGATGCACCCACCCTCTCATACATACCCCCCATGATGCACCCACCCTCTCATACATACCCCCCCCATGATGCACCCACCCTCTCATACATACCCCCCCCCCCATGATGCACCCACCCTCTCATACATACCCCCCCCATGATGCACCCACCCTCTCATACATACCCCCCCCCCCATGATGCACCCACCCTCTCATCGACACACCGCATCTGTTTTCTGGTGCAGAAGCAGGAAATAACAGGAAGGAGACGGTCGGAGCAGCAACCACAGCTGATGCTCTGACAACCCTTACGTGATGTTCATCACATTGTTTTTTCAAGTTCAGTTGCTGTTTGGGGTTAGGTAAGGGCAGCCAGCTAATTAAGAATATTTGCTGAATGAAACCAACAATGCAACACATTGTTGGTTTCTCAGAATAAAAACATTGTTCACATCTTTTGGAGAGTGGGTGTGTGTGGGTGTAATTTTTACTGATTAAAAAAGTTGCCAGTGCCGAAGAAAAGGGCTTGCCCCCGTCAGAGAAAATGTTGCATCTATTGGAAACGTCATAGTGGTTTTCCATAATAAAAGCACTATGCTTTGGTCCTAGGCTTCGTTCACACAAATGGATGTTTTCTCAATATTGAGGTGGACGTATCCCCTGCTTACCCCTGCAACACCTATGGTGTGATGCTGTTCTCTAATTTCTTCATTCTGACTGATGAGGCAGGGCAATGGTATCTAACCTGTATCTCTGCTCTATATCTCATTTTATGGTTCGTATGCTTTCGAGGTAAAACCAAAAATATTTCCCAACCTTTTATCTCTGATAAATATAGTGTATTGCTTTCATTGAAACAAGTTATCTGTTTTAGGTGAACATCCATCTTTACTAAACATTATTTTCTATTGAAATATCGAAATAATTTTCTTCCGTCCTTCTTTAATACAGATTCGTTTTTATATCTTGATGAAAAAGGGTATCAGTATAGACAGCTGGATCAATAAATGTACGTACATTATAACATTGCTCTGTTTAATTAATTAGGGTATTTTTTATTTTAGGGTACACAAATAAAATCTTGTGTTTGCCGAAGGGGAACGATTTATTCTTAGAAATCTTAACACCGTAACCCAAATGTCAGGTCTTCCAATGGAAAGCGACAATAAGATCAAGGACATACTGTCACGTCCCACCCTCTCCTTAAGTTATGGATTATTTGTTTCTTTCATTCTGTCATTGTTTTCTGTGGTACTTTGTATTGCTCATTTTCCTCTCATTCCACGTCGCTCCCTGCGCTTGTTTCCCGCCTCTGATCTTCTTCCCCCACCTTGAATCTTTTGCACCTGTCCCTCGTTATCTTTCCCCTCCTAGTATATTTAGTCAGTCCCAGCCTTCCAATACCCATACTACCATACTATTTAGCATTGCAGATTTTTTTTTGTATGTTCCAATACATAGTATTAAAAAGGCAGTAGGCCAAAAATACCAGGATTTTGTACTACATCCGGATGCATTTCGTGGTATGCAAGCCAGTATGCTCTTTGCCTACCTTCCACGTTACCTTGCAACGTGTTTATATGCAAACGGGCATAAAGAAATGCACACACTGAGAGTCAAACAAAGATAGACGGACAGAAATGGATGATCCTGCAGAAACTCTTGAATAAGAGGCTGAAGCAATTTCCAAATGTTTTTTTTTTCACAAAATGTTGTACAAACAATATTTCTACAAATCTATCTCCATTGTAGGCTATACTTATATTTTTACCTTGTGGTTGATTGTTAAATGTTTTTCAATTATGAATGTTGAGGTGTCTTCCATTCATTTCATACAACCACAGTAAATTATTGGACAGTTTTTTCTTTGTTATTAAATGGTGTATATATTTCGTGTATATCACTTAATACACTATTATTTAGTTTTACAAAACACTTAAATCCACAGCAAGCACTCTTATCTAAAGTGACATACAAGTGATGCCGCCATCATGGGATCCATTTTTAGTAGCCACAAAAAACCGTCTATAGTCTTGTTTCTCATAGACATTGTGGTCATAGTCACTTAGGGCCCTATCTTGCATCCTGGGCAATTGACTTTCCCACTGGCGCATGTGTCGTTGATAGTTTGTAACTGGCGCAGAGCGTTCTTTTCCCTCCTGCGCCACGCGTCGGTAAATTAGGGAATGATCTTGCGCCCCAGGGGGCGGCTCGGCGAAAGGAGGAGGCGTGTTCTGGCGCAAATGTTCCCTGGTGCTATTTTTCAGTTTCAGAAACCATTTGCGGCACAAACCAGGAAATACCTGGTTTAAAGTCGCCACCTAGCCTAGCCACACACCGGCCCCGACGCGCGCCCCTTAACAGTGGTATAATGAGCACATACCACAGCCTGGCGTGATCTATTGCTTAATTATACCACAGGTCGAACCAGTGATCCAACGACCGCTCCTCAAGGACCAGACAACAACCCAGCCACTGAGGGGGAGGTCCGCTTGGTGAATGGAGGGAATGGCCCCTGTTCAGGCAGGGTGGAGGTCTTCCTCCAGGGCCAGTGGGCCACAGTTTTTGATGATGACTGGGACCTGGCTGATGCCCAGGTGGTGTGTAGACAGTTTGGCTGTGGGAGGGTGCTGTCTGCACCTGGTGGGGCCACTTTTGGACCTGGACAAGGGCCTATAGGGTTGGAGGAAGTCAACTGCAATGGCCACGAATCTGAGCTCACACAGTGTGACCTCATTGGACTGTGGCCCCACTACTGTGGTCACCAGGAGGACGCTGGAGTTGTCTGTGAAGGTAATACATCCATGAACATGTGGCCAGGGGTGGACTGGCCATCTGGCATACCGGGCATCGTCCCGGTGGGCCGTTGACCCAATGTGGGCCGGTCCGGTCCGCTATGTTTTCTTTTTTCCTCTCTCTCTAAATTCCCTCCAATTGGGCCGGCCAATGGGCTACAGAGAGCTAGCAGTGTGTTGCCAGCATCGACGCATATTATTGGTCTATGTTTGTCATTGTCAATCAATCATGGGCTGACTGGCTCAGAGAGCCCTGACAGTGCTGTCAATCACAACACAAACCAGGGTGGGTGGGACCTCAGGGCATGGGCCGGAGTCGCGGGAGCCGGTACGGAGCTGAAAACGCCCGGGTGGTGCTGAAAAACGGCGACTTAAGCCTCTGGAAGTTAAATGTTCAAAATTGACAGACCTATTTGGTGCCGGGGTCCACACCCCAGCAGGTGCTGCTGCGCCAGGAGACGAGCGAGTGGAGGCATATGCTAAGTAACGTTAGCCTGGGGCTAGCTAGGCTACATTTTGAGACATGTCCAAAACAAAGTAGAAAACGTTTTTACATTGAATGTGATGTGACCTAATTAACTGCATACTTGTGACAACATATTAGCCCAGAGTTGAAGGGCTGTGACTGTTGGTAGTTGTGGTTGATTTTGTTTAAATAGGCCGAATTGTGATATTATTGGTTATTATTGTTCAGATGATTTGGCTAAGCTAGCTAACAGCTGCTAACGTTAGCAGTCTCTTGTTGCCATAGCAACAGTAAACCTTGACATGGACTCATGAGCTGTAAATAGAGATGCAGAATCAAGCTGTATTGTAAATACAGATGTGACACTTTGAATTTTAGCACAAAATACAAGTAAACCTATTGGAAATAATTAGTTTAATTTGCAATATTTGCCATTGAATTTATTGTAATCTTTCAATTCATTTATTGTTTACTGAGGTGATGACTATTTCGAGAGGGATGCAATATGTGTATGTTTAAAGGTTTATGTGAAGAAACATACTATATGTGTGATAAAATGACAATTGGTTATTCATAAATGTCTCTTTATATTCTCTGCTACCATCATCTCCTGTCAAACAGGATTTCCTCACCTGCTAGAAGTTATTCTATGATGTGAGAGAGAGAGAGAGAGAGAGAGAGAGAGAGAGATGGAGAGAGAGAGAGATGGAGAGAGAGAGAGAGAGCGAGCTTCTCTTGACTTTGTGAGTTTATTATGCAACTTGTTTTGCCTCAGATTGAAACAAAAGGTTTGATTATGATTATTTCCTGGTTGAAGATTTTCACATTGATTTTAATTTCAAACATTTGCATATCTTTTATATAATTAACAGTTATGCAGGTAGGCCGAATTACAGGTCTGAATAGATATGCATTCTCATATACATGTATGTGCACATGTATACATACATGTGCACATACACGTGTATGAGAATATGAGAAGTATATGAGAAAAAAAATAAAATTCTCTATTTAGGGTTTCATAATGACTGAGTCACCGTTAAAACAAATTGGTTTCAGCTCTAATGCTGTTACTGTCTGTAATATGTTTCTATTTAGATTATTCGTCAGGAGATTTTGTTATTATTGTCTGAGTCTGGTTTTAACTAATGCTGGGCTTACACCAAACGATTTTCACAGTCACAGACTAATAACTGCAAGAGAGGATTTAGCGTTGGATCATGTGTGATATTTAACAAGGGTTTTGTAGTAGATATGGCGGTTGGAGATGCATGCAGCAAACACAGGATGTCTGTTAACTTCCTGTTCGGGTTTCACACCTTTCTTGTCAGCAGCACAAGAAACACAAACTTGAAAAACAAAAAACTGCACTATTATTCGGATATACAGGGTTCTTCCCGTTCGTCTCGTCCCACCCCTAGTGCTAATAATGTAGTGGGCTGGTCTGGAGAGAAAATGCCAGGGCTGAATTTTTCTCCCAGTCCACCCCTGCATGTGGCTATGCATTATCTTATTTTTCTCTCGCTAAAATAGCATGATACTAGATCTATGGCTTTTTTTATTATCAAATAAATAGGCATGTGATGAAAATGTGCTTATTGTGTTTGAAGTCGTCCTCATTCAATAACTTTTTGATTCAACCCGTAGTCAAATGTTTTCATTTTGTCGTAGCTGCCCATCCAGTGAGACTGGTCAATGGTCTCTCCAACAACCCCTGTTCAGGCAGGGTGGAGGTCTTCCTCCAGGGCCGGTGGGCCACAGTTTGTGATGATGGCTGGGACCTGGTCGATGCCCAGGTGGTGTGTAGACAGTTGGGCTGCGGGAGGGTGCTGTTTGCAGCACATGGGGCCACTTTTGGACCTGGCCAAGGGCCTATAGGGTTGGATGATGTCAACTGCAATGGCCACGAATCTGAGCTCACACAGTGTGGCCACAGAGGACTGTGGACCCACGACTGTGGTCACCAGGAGGACGTTGGAGTTGTCTGTGAAGGTAATACATTTAACATGTGGCTACACATTATCTGCTTTTTCTTCTGACAATAAATCTATGGCTTATTTTCCTATCCAATGAATAATATCTCATTCTTCAGAAAGATTGTGATGAAAACATGCTGATTTAGTTTGTTATTTGAGGTTGTCTTCATTCAATGACTTCTTCAATCAACCCGTAGTCAAATGTTTTCCTTTTGTCGTAGCTGGCCCTCCAGTGAGGCTGGTCCACGGTCTCTCCAACAACCCCTGGCCAGGCAGGGTGGAGATGTTCCCATCTGACAGAAGATTATACATTGACGATGTATCATCTCTCGGGAAGCATGTCCCCGTAAACACACATGAAAAAGGTCACTCAAGAGAGACATCCTACTGTTCCTTTTTTAAGTTAGAGTGTCCCGGTTGGATGAGGTTGATGGATCACTGACTCATCCCTGTTGAATCCCTTCCTCTGTTTTATCTGTTGACAGGTATTCCTGGCAACATAAAAAATCAGAAATTAATTTACCTCTTGCGTTCGGCCTCAGTCTTTTCCATCCCATTCCCAATCATCATTCTGGTCATTCTTTATTGCTGGAGGAAAAAGAGTAAGTCACATTAGACTACAGTTTGAACTAAATTAAACCTTACTCTCATGGAGATTTATTCATACATGTTATTTGTCTGTGCCATTTTTTCAATAGAGCATCATACAGAAAACCTTGATTCTGAACTGGTAAGTAAATTATACCCTCCAAATATGTTGCTATTCACATTTCTTACCCCCGATAACTACCCTTCGAATTTCGAACTGTCAACTTTAAACAACTATAAATATTGAACATATCAATAAAAGAGAAAATGTTGCTTATAAGATAATCAAACAACAAAACACACGTACATGACATTCTCTTCCCAGAGTCCAAACTGTGACCAAGCTGCCACCATCTATATGAATGAGAGTCTGTTAGGACCCCCTCCTCTCCCTTTGGAGCCCACTGACATAGAACTCAACCCCATAAGCACCTAGGAGGCTCTATGGGAGACATTGACTGTAGGTTTAAAGTAAGTATCAGCGTTATCTTGCCTACATGAATGCAATAAGTGTGGAAAAGCAGAGTCAACGAAGGCCTACATCCCGAGGGTTACCGACATGTCCCTCATCCACAGCTTCTGCTGCCCCTGAGATGAACCCCGGTTACTGGGCTGACTCCAAGTGGACCCCTTAAAGCTGTGAACCCCTCTATTCCTGGCTCACCTCATCCTGACAGGAAGAGAGGGGGAGGGCTTTATGACAGCCACAATGAACAAAGGAGCCCCCTTCATTCTTCCTCTCCCTTTACTTAGAATGACTTGTATGTTAATGTTAACTCGTTAATGTTACAATCAAAGACCGCCTGCATTATGAATGTATTCCAAAATCACATATGTTGGTTTTTCATTTGAATGCATGCTTATTGTCTTAGTAGAAGGGATTGTCATTGTTCTCGTGCATGTCACATCTTTATGTTAACCCATATATGTGGTATAGAGGTTTGATTCCTGTGATTATACTTGGCTACTTTATGCATCGGGTGTTGTGATTGGCCAGTGCATGTGAGAGGCATCCAACATTTTTTGAAAATAACATGAAGCCTGAGTCCTTCGCAAACCAACTAATGTTTTGCGCTTGTGCCTTTATCTTTCAAACTTCAGCTTACTCAACCAATATTATTTCCGTCTTTTCTGCCATTCCGTCTTTTCAGGCCTCTTTTTTTTTTTTTACTTGTGAATTGGGATTCAACTGGCCTAAAAGATTCCCTTTGGCCAAGTCCGACCTAGGTGAATCTCACTGTTGGGGACAACCTTATTGAAATCCATCTGACAAGAAGTGATGGATCGAAAGAGCGCTTGTTGTAGTCCATCTTCGGAAAATTGTAGTTTCACGCTAGCGACGCTCAGGGCCGTCGATAAGGGGTGAAAGGTGATGACGATTCTAGGGGCCCACAGCCCAGGGGGGGCCCACAAAAAAAAAAAAAAATTTTTTTTTTTATTTTACTACCAGCTCATAGTACTACCATAGCCCCCCCCTCCCGTCAACAATTTCTCCCTCGTCAACAATTGCTCCTTCCACCCCCCCCCCCCCGTCAACAATTGCTCCTTACAACCCCCCCCCCCCCCCCCCCCCCCCCCCGTCAACAATTCAGCGCAGGGGGGCCCATCAGTAAATCTTGTCTAGGGGCCCAGGAATCGTAGCAACGGCCCTGGCGACGCTAGAGGTCAGCAATACTCACTGCCGCACAATTCATTTTAAACAGGGCTGGCTCTTCCTCTGTTTGAAAGGAAGCAGCTTTTCATCTCTCCTTCACCCGATGACTTCCACAAAGGTTAAGGAAAGGTGGCATAAAGATTAGGAGATTTGACTTTCTGAATTGGGCCCTGGTAGCAGTACTGTTATGCACAGGGGCGTAGCACAGGATCTTAGTGCCCCATGAAAGGTTATCTATATGGGCCCCTATGGTACGCAGGCCACATTTTGTCCAACATTCATTCTAAATCTAATACAATTATTTCACGTAATGTAGACAATATATTGGGGACATATCTGCCCAAAGCTGGCACTGCTGCTTTATTTTTTATTATTTACTTATTTTCAAGAACATTATCTCTTTTCATTGTTCAAATAATTTCTGAATTGTTTTAATTTTAAAATGTAATAGCCAAATGCGATGCTTCATGACCTATTGATGAATGAGATATCGCTTACATTTCAGAGCCCTTTCAAGAGCCTTCCCTCTCAGGCTTAACTGTCCTCACCTTTAACCCATTTGCCTCAATGCTGGTTATAAAAGTGTAAAATAACATCCATATTTGTTTCATGTGTTGTAGATATGAAAGAGGATTTCTGAATACGTAATTACATTTAGTTTGTGATGTAGCCTATCACAATTATTGAATGTTTCATGAAGTTGTATAGTTCTAGATACATGCACGCTTCTGAATTGTAGTAGCATAATGAACATAGTAGTTGCAGATCTATATAATCTATTATTTCTCTATAGACAGTATCATGGTTTTGAATAATGTTTTTTGCACTTTGGTCATTGGCGGCATCAAGTTGCTTTAAATGTGTTATTTAAGTATTTTCTGTTCCCTTGCTTTGCCAATTAGCTCTGTCACCTGTGTCTTATTGCTCCGGTCACATGACCAATCAAGCCATGTATTTAAGCCCTGATTATGCCTATGTTTAGTGCTTAGTCTATGATGTGCCACGTTCGTACTCTGACCGAAGCTAAAGTCTTGTATTGGAAATTATTATTGATCCCCTGTGTTTTGACCGCTTGCCTGCTCTCTGGATTACCCACTTGGATTTGCCCCTTTGGTATGACGTTTTGGACTTTTGTCTTTTGATGAGGATCTATCTACCTGTTTTTGAGTTTTCCTTTTGCCTTCTCTGTTGGACTTTTTGCTCTTTTTGGATTTTGCCCTCGTTTTGGAATTTGTGATCTTCTTTGTTTTTGCCCAAAGACTTTGTTGTAATAAACAACCTTTCAGTTAAACCCTCTCTGCACTTGAGTCTATACCCTTCCCTTTTTGTTAACTGGGTTCAGAGTAGAACTGTGGATTTGCAGATCCGGGCTCGATCCCCAATTCTGCCAGACCGATCTCGATCCATGCATGACTATTGCATTCATAGTCTATGTTTTGCTGCAAAGTTTTCACAATTTCCCCGGTGCCGGCATGTGTCAAAAAAATAAAAAAATAAAATAAAATATTATATATATATATATATATATATATATATATATATATATATATATATATATATATATATATATATATATATATATATATATATCAATGAATACAGCACTAAGTTTCTCCATCCATGCATCTTCAGCAGACCCTTTTATCTCAAGCAACTGGCAAGTAATGGCATACGATCAAAATAGCTCAAACAAGTTTACAAAAGTTGTGTTCCTATTAGCCGCTGTGGTACGGATAGTTCTCACACCGCATTGGGTTTCTTATGCAGCAACAGGAAGTGACAGGAAGGAGCCGGTCAGAGCAGCAACCACAGCTGATACTCTGACACCCCTATCATGATTTTCTACTCATAGCTTATTTTTTTCCAAGTTCAGTTGCTGTTTGTAAGGACAAGTTATTAAGAATATTTTACATATTTATTTAACCATTCACAGCAATGGAGACATTGAAAGAGCAGCTGGATGGATAGAGGAGAGATACTATTCATGTCCCCATAGAGTTATACACATGGGGCACAGCCAGAAAGAAAAGATTCAACCATTATTTATTCCTTCAAGTTCAAAGTATATTAAAGTATAGATATTATACATCATGTACTACAACACCTTCCCAAAGTTGGCACTTCTACTATATTATCTTATTTTGCAGAACATTTTCTCATTTCATTATTTTACACATTCAAAACATATCACACATATCTGTGTTTTGGATTGATTTTAGGAATCATGCACATCTGAATGTTATTGAAGCTGAATGATAACAATAATGTAACATCTGGGCCATCCATAACCGATTAAAACATTGATCACATCTTTTGGAGAGTGTGTGTGTGGGTGTAATTTCTACTGATTAAAAAAAAGTTGCCAGTGTTGAAGACAAAGGCTTACCCAGAGAAATTGTTGAACCTATTGGAAACGTGATAGCGGTTTTGCATGATAAAAGCACTTTGCTTTGGTCCGATGCTTCTTTCACACAACTGGATGTTTTCTAAATATTGAGGCAGACGTATCCCCTGCCTCCCCTACGCAACTTAAAACAAATTATTTATTCTTAAAAAATAGAAAGACCGTAACCCAAATGTCAGCTCTTCTAATGGAATGCGACAAAAAGATCAACGCCATAATGTCACGCCCACCCTGCTCCTTAAGTTACGTCCTATTTGTTTCTTTCATTCTGTCATTGTTACTTTACTTTGTATTGCTCACTATTCCTCTCCTTCCACGTCGCTCCCTGCGCTTGTTTCCCGCCTCTGATCGTCTTCCCCCACCTTGATTCTTTTGCACCTGTTCCTCGTTATCTTTATCCTCCTAGTATATTTAGTCAGTCCCTGCGTTCCATAAAACATACTACCATACTATTTAGAATGCCAGAAAAATTATTTAGTATGTTCCAATATATAGTATTGAAAAGGCAGCAGGCCAAAAATACCTGGATTTGTGCTACATGCGGTCACTCATCGTTGTATGCAAGCAAGCATGCCCCTTGCCCACCTTCCCTGCCTAACTTGTCAACGTGTTTATATGCAAATGGACACAAAAACATGCACACACTCACAGTCAAACACAGATAGACGGACAGTAGTGGATGATCCTGAAGAAACAGAGGCTGAGGCGATATCAAAATGTATATTTTTCACAAAATGCTGTACCGACAATATTTTTACAAATCTATCTCTATCGTGTATTTGTTACTTTTGGTTGATTGTCAAATGTTGTTAAATGATGAATGTTGAGGTGTCTCACAATTTTAACCACAGTAAATATATTTAACAGTTGTTCCTGTGTTCTTAAAGGAGTATTTCACCGGTGGAGGCATTAATCTGTATTGAAAGTGGGTCATATATGTAGTCGAATAGTAAGATAAATTTCGTGACTTCTTGACCGAGAAAATGCAGACAGTGACTTTTTGGCGCTTGTAGATTGAAGACGACAACTCCCAAAATGCCAATCAGCGTTCATTCCCTGACGGACATAACATAACAGCCAATCAGCATGGAGCATGGAGCCTGGAGGAGATGGAGGAGACTGCATCGTGGAGGAGAAGTAATTGTTGCCGTTTGCGGACTTCCGGAGCTCTTTAGCTAAATAATATAATATATAAGTATCTATATTGTGTAATATTATATATAATATCATGGCCAAAAACTGTGTGCACCTTCAGATGATATTATGAATTAAAGACTGCGTCGGCTTCTCGGACGTCTCTGGTACTTCCACAACAAATAAAGACTCGTTGTGGGGGTTATCTCGGCCAGATTCCTGCACGGTTTCGGGTATCCGACGGGGGACCCGTACAATTTGGATGAACGCACAATTTGAATACTTTTTCGGACACGGGTGGGGGTCGGATCGGAAACCTGACAGCGCTGGTCAGTCGCGGGTTTTGGGATTACGAGCGAGACTTCTCCGGTGCTGGATATGCTATTCAGGTGCGGAGGAGTCAACTAAAACTGTCCACAGTGGATGATGTGCTTTTTAAGAGTAGTCTCAAAAAGCCCAAATGTTTTTTAGAGCCCCCCCCCCCCCCTTACACTTCCTGCTTTAAATGACGCAAAAATCGTCATGTTACGTCATTTGAAGCTGGAAGTGTTAGAGGTAGATACAGATCTCTCCGTCTCAGGGGGAAATGAGGGAAGGATGCAAGAGCATTAAAATATGACTGGGTTTCTAATGATACAAAGCTTAATGCAAATGGGTGAAGTGTCCCTTTAAAAAAAAAGGCAACAATTGTTAAAAATTTATATTTTCCAGAACATTGTAAAAACAACCTTTTTCTTGTTTATCGTTTCAAAAGGATTTCCACCTACCTGCTTACTTGCAAACGAACTACTTACCTGAAACCTTAAAATCACAAAATAAAAGAAGATAAAAAAGGAAAAGAAAAGTGTGGTTATTGAGTGAAGCCCAGCAACTCTGCGTAGATATCCAACTCCTTCAAGTGGAGACTGCACAAAGAAAGGGAGTAACTTGACAGTTACCTACTTACTTACTCACTTTGGGGATTGTTGATGATGTTTCCTCGGGGTTCCCCGGCACCTTGTCCCGCTCCATCAGCCTCTGCCAGAGAGCGACGATCCCTCTCTGGTCTGACGAACGCTGACGAAGGCGTGGTGACGCAGCTCCACCAGGCCGTGGGCCAGGGCCAATGTGACATGTTGACAGGCGACTCACGCCCTCCTCCTCCTCAGCCTGCTGAGGGGGTTCCCGACTGGGATGACGAGGCCTCGGCATCACGCGGGACCGATGGAAGAAGGGCCATCGGTTTGTTGTTATGAAACACAAATACAGGTACAAAACAATGAAAAAAAATGGGCCATCTAAGTAATTCCAGAAAGAGTAGCTGAACTCGTCCTGGGGTTAATTCAGACTCCTGGTAACGGTGGTCCAGGACAGTGGAGGAACGCTTTAGCGGACCAGAAGATGGCAGTGTTTCACCGCTGTAGTGGACCACTCCGCCACTAGGGGTCAATGTTTGACCCAAACCAAAAACATAATATTAAATTATAAGAGCTGTGATATGAATTAAACATTAAAAGATAGTAGGCTTCTCGAATTTGCGTGTCATCTTTGCGTTAGTCGAGCGTTAGCAGCTTTCTGCCAATAAGCAACCAGCTTGAATCGAGCGTTAGACTCTGTCGAGCCTTAGCAGGCCAATCAGCAACCAGCTGGAATCAAGAGTCGAGCGTTAGAGTCAAGCGTTAGCGGGCCAATCAGCAACCAAAACTAGTGTGATATCCTGGTTGTATAGCAATTAACATGTTGTTTAGAATTGGAATGCCTTTGTTGTCATTGCATTTTACAATACAGCGAAATAAGAGAGCTACTCCAGTATGTTCAAATCCCTTCACTTGATTTAAGCCATTTAACGTTTATTTATGTCTTAATCTATGTGGCTTTATTAAAAAATATTTTCAACCTCGCTTTGCACTACAGCACTCACCGCATTTTCTGCAGGAAATGCATAGAATTCGAAATTCGTCCCATCCTTTAGGCCACAGATAGCCTACTATAGTGTCTATAGCATACAACCCCTTTGTCTGATTAGTTTAATTAATTGTTCACAATTTACCAGCTCTCATTTTGAAGACTAATCACCGCGCCATTTGTTTCAATGGGAATCGCGATGGTCTATAGGCCTAAACTTTCAGAATCAAGTGTAGGCTACATATTTATAATTTGAAATTCGTCCCAGCTTTTTACCACAGATACTATAGGTTCTATATAGCATATTTTCTGGTTACAGTTTAATGCCTTTTTCACATTTTACCAGCTCTCGTTTTGAAGGCTGAATAGACAATTTGACTGGAACTACGTGCTTAGCAGGTGTCCAAATATCAGGGCTTAATGGACACCCTGCAGCCAATCAGAATTGAGTATTCCCCCAGACCATGGTGTATATATATATGTATATATATATATATATATATATATATATATATATATATATATATATATATATATATATATATATATATATATATATATATAATCTATTTATCAATGGAAGAGGGGGGTTCTTAAGAGAGACAGGGCAATGTCTGAAGGATAATATAAGTTGGCGGTAGGTAGGCTACTATAAAAAGGTGTCATGTGATTTGTTCAAAGTAATTAAAATGGCACAATCATTTTTAAGGCACGGACCCCATTAATGTCTTCTGTTGAGCCAAGTTGTGTATGTGTCCACTGGACCTGACCTTCACCCGGTACGTATGGGTTCAGTTATCGCTGCGCTCTTGTCCGTGGTTGTGTGCTCTGCTCTCGTATTGAAAGGTTTACATTTTGTAGCACTTAACTGCACATCCGAATCACAAGGGGGCGCTAATGTTCACGGATCTTAGATGAGTTTTAAATGTTGTGGTCGTTCAAAAATCCTCTTCATAACCGATCTTACATCAGCGCATTCGAGCTCAGATAGGAAACGCAAGCGTGTCTTGCTTTGCAGATGGCTGGATGGATGTTGGAGCTAGGCTCGCAAATTCTTAAAGGGGTTTCGTAAAAGAGTTGGCATTCTGACAAATTCCTTAACACCGGTCCATAACAGACCGACTTTGAGCCAAATCAGATTCATTTAAACCTATACCTCCGCGCTGTCACGCTGTTATCACCAACCGTGTCGCTATTTTCACACCGTTTTCCAATGACTTTTTGTTGACATCTCAACGTTATGCTTTATTTAAAAGGTTTTGGTCTTTATCTTCCTTTGCTCAGTCTTTGGTGATTTGGTGACTTACATTCTTACGAAAGATATCGGATGTAGTCGAAATTGCATTTGTAAACAGATTGAAATTTAACTTTTACAATGAAGGGTTTTCTATTTTTGCACACTTAAATCATAGAAGAAAATAGGCTTATTTTGAGAAACAGTGTCTAACGACGCTGTTTAAGAGGTTTGGACGAAAATATTACAAAAACATCTTCTCAATTTTGTATAAGTCTTTATTATACATATACTACATGTTTCTTTTACTAAAGAATGCGATTGAAGATGTTTGTAGTGTAATGAGATCAACATGTTTAGTTTTTTTTGGCTTGTAGTACAGTTCTTCTTGACTGATGTCAAAGATGAATAAAATAAAGACGATTTTAACAACACCCAGTAATTGGAGGGATTGCCTGGATTGGTTGTCTTTTGATTTTACATTTGATCCACAATGTACAAATATTATCAAGATGCAAGGTTGAATAGCTCTTCACCATGGCCAGCTCTTTTGTTAATGCATGCATGCAGCTTTCTCAATCCGGATACGACCTCCAACTGGATTGTATAAAAGGCTACTCATGACTAAATAAAACCACACCTTTTAAAAAGGTGCTGGGATATTGCACAAATCAGATAAACGCTAAAATAAGGTAACAAAGTTTCCAAAAAAAAAAAAAAAAAAATACAGGGTTGGGAAGGATTGAAAAATAGATTAAGTCCACACTATTCCCGGTCCAGATTCTGCCAATGTAAAAAACAAACCAAGTCGCACTCCTTGTGGCCGGCTGCTGTAAGCTCATCACAGTGGAGGAGACACAGTGACTGATCCCGACTGCAGCCCGGCCAGGTGGGGGGGTTAGAGGACACACGACCAGTGAACCATCGCTCTTGACCTTTGACCCCTTGTACAATAATCCTTTCACCTCATTGGTAGCCGTCCGTGTTCCGTCGCGTTCTGCTACGGTCCAGGTCACCGATTGGGCGGAGATGATAGGAGGAGACTAGGGTGGCGCGACAGGGTGCGCACGTCAAGGCGTTGGCTCTTCTGCAGTTCTTCACGTGATTGTCTTGGATGCTGCGGATAGCAGGTGGACTTTCTTTTCGTAGAGACAACATGACGATTACTATATAGTAAAATGCTTCACAATACCTTTCCCTGTGGATTGCTGTTGGGCGACGTTGTGTCCTCTGTAGATTCCCTTGTGTGATGGTGGACATGAGAGGAGATGCAGTTCACACGATGACACACAGACTTCAGCCAGGGTTTGCCCACAAAACAAAGGGTTTACAGATAATGTTTTACTGCAAAAGGACAAATACATTCTTGTTTTCTATCAGGTCCATGGTATTGAAGGAGAAGATAGGCCAGACCTCTGCCCGTGTAGAATTGAGGGTTATTGGGGTGGTTGATTTTGGACGTCCCACATGCAGACTTAAAACACTGAAGCCTTAAAGCGTTTCCCAGATCTACAGGGTTCCTATTGCTTTGGGGGGTTGGGTTTTAAATGGCCAAATGTTGTCAAAGTCTGACTACACGTGTATATGCGGGCCAAGCTGATGTTGAGCGACCAGGCGAGATGGTGTCATCCCTCACCCCCGTGCACCCCCAGGAACTCAGCGCCCGGGATGTGGAGTTATCGGGGGGGGGGCATTTTAAACCCGTCAAAGCGGTAACCTAAGGTTTACCATGGAGCCCATCAACACTCCCCCCCCCCCCCCCCCTTCTACAGGATGAAGGCCCAGGCTGCCCGCATCCCTCGGTCTGAAGTCTTTATCTCTCCTGTAAAATGGCTTAGAATCCAGTGCACTGCTTTTGCATTTTACACACACACACACACACACACACACACACACACACACACACACACACACACACACACACACACGTATAGATATTTATATATATTTATAATAATCCTTACGCTTTTGACAGTTATTTTCTTTGTATGATTAGGAAGTGTTGAAACAAAGAACATCTGTTTGACTGAAATGTCGACAAACAAAACGAGGCGGCGAGAGTCCATTCCAACTGCACTCCTGCCGTTGATGCTAGCAGGGAGTTATGCCCCCCCCCCACACACTTCAAGCCCCCCCCAAGCCCCTCCCACATAAATTCCCGTCCTCAACTCCCAGCTTGCACAAGTTCGGTCCTTCTGCGAGAAGCTGCATGCATGGGACGAGGTCACAGCATAGAAACACACAGGCTCACCGCTTTGAGTGGCCTTCAGCTTGATGTGGACAACCCAGGCTCAGAAAGTGGGACCACGTGACTGGCGTTCAGAACCATTCCCTCACCGTCCTGCTTAGCGTCACACAGTCAAGTTGACAAAGCATGGAGACCTTTTTGTTGTTGCTGACGTGAGCAGGCCGGTCGTACAGGACCCCGGAGAAGGCCTTTACAGTCTGAAGACGACCCCTCCCAGCACAGGCCGGGCCTCCAGTGTCCCGGACCGCTTTAACCCTCCTAACTCTGGTTCATCAGAGGAGGTTCCGCCCCCTGAGGCTACAGAATATGTACACGCAGAATCCAAACAACGCGGGGGGGGCGCGTCGCGGACGTCCGGGGAAAACAAAGCCTGTGTCGGAGGAGTGAAGCCCGGGTTAGTCTGTAGGTTCCCGTTGTTCTGATAGAGCGGCTCGCTGCAGGCACTGAGCACCGCGGTGCAGGAGAAGACACGCCACCGGCACGCACGCACACGCACACGCACACACGCACACACACACACACACACGCACAGGCACTTGTTCTGGTCCCTCTCGTGTGCTCTTGCAGCGGTGGTTCCTCATCATCTCTGATCCTCCTGATATTCACGGACGGACGATGACCAGAGGGCTGGACAGTGGCTCCGCTGCCGCGCCCCCCCCCCCCTCTGGTGATCCAGAGGGTCTGCTGTTGCTACCAGGGAGGGGGTCTTCACAGATGGGCTCCCACAGTGGAACTTAAAACGTTATGGGAGGGGAGGGGTGGGGGGGGAATAGGGAGTGCAAACCTGAGTCAGAAAGTCTCTGTGACTGCTTGTAGCGTTTTATCCTGTTCACAACGCAGGTGGATGGTGGTCGGCCCCGTGTTGCTACAATAAGTTAAAAAATATACATATATTTATATATATATATATATATGACAATAATATATCAGATGACGGGCAGAGAAGCTCTCCCGTGACCTGTGCGGTCGCCGTGGCTTAGCTGAACCGCCTCCAAGGCAAATCGACTTAAGCGGGTTCAAACTGAAACAAGCGCTTTCCAATGGGTCCGGTCCTCCTCGCCAACCAGTCCCAACCGGATCCCAAAAACACATGAGGCCGAGCCCGCTCCGGTCTGAGGGTCCGTACAGTCAGAATGCACGAGGAGCGATGGCGTTGGCATGACGACCCCCTCTAGTCAGTGCCGGCTCCGTGACCCTTTCCAACGAGGGGGGGCAAACCAAGGCGTTTAAAAGGAGGCGTTGGGGACCCCCACACGTTGTCCAGGGGGTCCCGGTTGCGTCTAAAAGAGACAGCTGGGAACAAACAAAGAGGCCCCGGGGACGGCCGTTGCCTAGGAGATGATCTCCAGGATGTAGAAGACGAGCTCCATGACGACGGGGCCCTCGCTGAGCTGGCAGGCGCCGCTGTGGATGACGGGGATGAGGGTGCTGTCCAGGTGGCTCAGGTACTGGGGCAGCAGGGGCTGGCCGTTACTGCCCGCCAGGTAGCCCACCTGGAGAGAGAGAGAGAGAGAGAGAGAGAGAGAGAGAGAGAGAGAGAGAGAGAGAGAGAGAGAGAGGGAGAGGGAGAGGGAGAGGGAGAGGGAGAGGGAGAGGGAGAGGGAGAGAGAGAGAGAGAGGGAGAGGGAGAGGGAGAGGGAGAGAGAGAGAGAGAGAGAGAGAGAGAGAGAGAGAGAGAGGGAGAGGGAGAGGGAGAGGGAGAGGGAGAGGGAGAGAGAGAGAGAGAGAGAGAGAGAGAGAGAGAGAGAGAGAGCGAGAAGAGCTTTTACACGGCTCTCTGACCCCCTTTTTATTAGTGGTTATCAGATAACAACAAAGCCTAAATCAAAGTAAATCAAATAATTCACAAAGCATTATCCAACGTGGGCAAGGGGAGGGGCCAACATAACTCAATCGATGATGATCGGAAAAAACGATTTATTATATTTTTCATTTTAGTTGCTCCTTATTGTTGAGCCCTGTTTTACTAGAATGTAATCCGCAAGAAAAGCCATATGTGTTCGTCAGTAAATTCATATTTACCGGTACTTAGTCATTTGTGGGGCAATGGAGAGTAAGTCACTTTCACAGAATAACCTTGAAAGATGAATTCCACCTGCATTCCCAACATGGATAACTCGACACTTATGGAAAGATACATTCTATAACTTACATTCAATGTAACTTGAATTTTAGTGCATGGTTCGATACAACTCCCACGCCCCCACAGGCGTCCCCCCCCCCCCACCCCCCACCCACCTGGTCCGTGTCCAGGGTGACCCTCAGGCCCAGCTTGGCCTCAGTCCCCCCCCCCCCCACCCACCTGGTCCGTGTCCAGGGTGACCCTCAGGCCCAGCTTGGCCATGCCGTCCTCCTTCAGCAGCTTGAGGTGGGGTCCCAGCGCCGTGCAGAAGGCCCGCGCCACGTTCTCCGTCAGCCGGCTGTGGTCGGCGGGGTCGCCCAGACCCCCCCCCGGGTGGTCCTCGCTCCGCAGGAAGAACACCTGCAGGGGGGGCCGAGGCACGGCACGCAGACACAGCTCACTACCCAGGGACCCGTGAGCAGGCGGCAGGTCGCTCAGGAGGTGGAGCCAGTGGGCCGGTCACCGCTAGGGTCGCCGCCGTGCGGACATCTTCACACCGAGTAATACGCTCGTGTCAACGCCGGTATTACCGGTATAAACGGTATTGACTTTGAAACTAGGTCAACCGCCATCTTCTCCGTCAACTCTCCTCTCACACTCGGTGACAGCGGCTGGCAGCGCGCCAAGGATAATATAATTGTACATATCATAATATCACGGCCAAAAGCTCTGTGCGCCTCCGGATGGCCGTAGCGCGGGGAGCTCACGTAGGGATTGGGCTTCGCGGGGTTTGTTTACCGGCGTTGCTATGGTTACCGGTCTTGTAAGGAAGCGCGTCAATTCCCGGCGCGCCAATTCTCTTCCGCACAGAACAGAACTGTAGCCTATTCTACATATTTTAATTTTCTTAATTATGATTATATTATTCATTTTTACTGAATTTGTTTTTAATTACCGAAAAAAAAGGAAAAAAAAAAATAATCGGTGTTGGCCTCAACACCGGTAACACCGGTAATACCGTATACCGCGGCAACCCTAGTAACCGCTAAAGGTTGCTAGTTGGATCCCGGCTCCTCCTAGCCGCCCTCACCCTGACCGCTCCTGACCAGCTGGCGGTCGCCCTGCGTGGCTGACTCCGCCGTCGAGGTGGCAATGTGTGCATGAATGGGTGAATGTTGGGCAGTATTGTAAAGCGCTTTTGGTGGCCACTGGTTAGAGAAAAAGCACTATTACCATTGACCATGAGCAAGGGAGGGTAGGGGCGGGGTCTAGGTCGTGGTAATCCGATTGTACGGTGGCACTATTTTTTTGTGGGGTTTTACGTCGTTGTTATTGAACGGTCGGTAGACTTACGTTCAACGTTGAATTCATTATTAATATTATTGGCCATTTTTTTTTCAGTTTCAGCAACTGTATTTTAATAGAATATAGTGTTTTTTATTTAATCTTTTTCAGCCGTATAATTTTTTTAGAGAAGATTGTGGCAGACAAAATAGAATAGAGAAACAGTTCACTTTCATGATTATAATAATAATAGTTAGAACAAGACAAAAATGCCCCCCCTAACAAAGTAGGCCAGGGAAAGTCGGGAGTTCTGTGTGAATGTAGTGGGGGGTATAAAACTAATTTAAAAGTGTTTAAGTTAGGTGTTTTTAGCGTTGGAGACCAACAGCCTGAACCCTATCAGACTAAACACAGGTCCCAGGGCCGGAAAGAGGACCAGTAGGGGGGGGGGGGGGGGGGGGGCGTACCTCGGTCCAGCGGATGACCTTGCCGTTTGACTTGACCTCAGAGCCGTGGAAGACCTTGACGCTGGTGATGGACTCCATGGACCTCCCGTCGATGGGGCTGATCACGCTGTGGGGAGATCAGGAGGTTTAGACGTACAACACATGGGCTCACCCTCAAGGGGGCGCTGTACCCCCTAGGGTTTAAAGATGACATATTATAGTGACTGTGATTAGCCGTTACAAGTATTGAAAATCGTACTCTGGAATCTGGATGGATCAGTCTACCAGCCAACCCAGTGGACTGTAGAAGACGTTGCTCATCTATCTGTCATTCATCTAGGTGGACACGCCCGCTCACTTGTGAAGAAATCGTCCTGTAACGGCTAATCACGCTCGCACCTGGTGGTATAATATGTCACCTTTAAAGGGTCGGTGAGTTCACACACTGCGTGCTCAAAGTGTGAAGATTACCTTTATTGTTTTAGTTTTTTACTGCCAGCGAGTGCTAAAGTGGCATACCGATGTCATAGCTGGGGCGTGGCGCGCATTCAGCGATGAGATAAAAAGGGCAAGAACCTGTGAAGTCTCCCTGACACAAAGCAGCACGGGGCTGTCAAACCAGCTGTCAAGATGCCATTCTGCATGAGGCTGTCAATCAAAACGCTTCCAGCAGTGCTGGTTTGTCACGTGGTGCGTTCCCCTTGTGGCGCGTTTATGGCAGATTAATTACTGTGGCGTGCTTGCATGTCACGGAGTTACTCACATTTGCCTAGCTGTAGAATAAACAACATGAATGTAGTCGTTGATTTGCTTCACATATCCCCCACACTTTAATAAAGACACTGGGGTAGGTTGTGGGTTCCAACCCCAGCCCTATAATGAGGACAAATATGATCTTCCCTGAACTATTGTATACAATAGTATTCAATATTCCAAAAGCTGATGAAGGTGTTTGATTGGTGGCCGTTTGGTCACGTGACTGTGGTTCAACGGGGCAGATCTCTGTGTGCTTTTCCTTGGCCACCCCACTTGTCATTATTATTATGAAGTGTTTCCACATAAAAACTTCTGTCTGGAGGAGCCCAGAAGAAGCAACGAGCACACAGCAGTAATGGGGCTGAAGGAATGGCCTTATCAAACTCCGAATCTCTAGGGCCTCAAGCAAAGCAGATCGCCCGATTCGCCCCTGAAGTGACGTTAGAAGCCGGCACGCTCTGATCCGACGATAGAAGAGCACATACGGATCTGCGTATTATACGTGTTTGTACTCGTGCCAAAGCACAGAACCCTTTCAATGCGAAGCTGTACATGACTCGCTGGTTTTACTCACAATATTGTAATCATTTCGCGAGATCCAGGAGGAACAACACTGCAAAATGCATCCACCGCCCGTCCCTCCCCAACCATGACCCCCCCAGCCCCCCCCCCCCCCCCCCTCCAACTGTGAACCCCCCCAATCGTGACCCCCTCATCCCTGACCCACCCCCAAACGGTAACTCCTCTCAACCCGGACTCCCCCGACCCTGAACCCCCCCCCCCCCCCCCAACCCTAGCCGGACCACCCCCAACCGTGACCCACCCGACCCACCCCTTGTTGAAGTTGTGGTCGTCCTCGGTCCACTGGATGTGGACGTGCTCCTGGCTCTCCTCCTGGCCCGCCTTGCCGCACGCCACCGTGTAGTCCTTCATGTCCCTCAGCGCCTGCCGTAGCGAGTCCATGGTCTCCGCAGTGATCTGGACCATCACGCCGTCTGGGGGGGCGGTGGAGGAGAAGGAGGTCAGGCATCAGTTTCCTCACACTAATCGAACCTTATTGCAGTGACACGAGCGGTCAAACGATCAGCCGTGTGGAGCCAGCGGCCCTTGGGACAGACAGACGGCCATACGGCCAGACGGCCATACGGCCAGACAGACAGACAGACAGACAGACAGACAGACAGACAGACAGACAGACAGACAGACAGACCCGTCAGCACTTCTCACCTTCCACGATGCTGGTCTTGGCCAGGTAGCCCGACGACGCTTTCAGAGCCCCGCTGAACACAAAGAAGCAGGCGCCAGTGACTGAGGGGGGGGGAGAGAGCACACATGAATGTTAATCACACGCTGCTTATTGGCCGGCTCAACAGCGCCCCCCTGTGGAGCGTCCCGGGGTGAAGAGTGAGTGAGGGGGATAAGTTACAAAGGCACAGCATCGAGGAAGAGGAGGAGGAGGAGGAGGAGGTCAGGGTGGAGGAGGTGAGGCTGGAGGAAGAGAGAGAGTGGAGAAAGAAGAGGAGGAGGAGGAGGAGGAGGAGGATGAGGGAGTGGAGAAAGAGGAAGAGGAGAGAATGGAGAAAGGGGAGGAGAGAGCTGAGAAAGAGGAGGAGGAGGAGGAGAGTGGAAAAGGAGGAGGAGGAGAAAGAAGAGGAGGAGGAGGAGTAGGAGGAGGAGGTGAGGGAGGAGGAGAGTGAGGATGAAGAGGAGGAGGAAGAGGAGGAGGTGAGGGAGGAGGAGAGTGAGAATGAAGAGGAGGAGGAGGAGGAGGAGGAGGAGGCCGACCTTTGCGCGGCTGGTGGTGGATGCTGATGGCCTGCGTCTGGTAGTTGCCGTCGTCGTTCTGGACGCACACCAGATGGGAGTCTGCGCGGTCGTTGAAGCACGCCGCCATGGCCAGCACGTGCTCGTTGGATTTGTTCATGGCCTTCATCAGCTGGCAAGGACAGAAGGAGACGAGGGGAGGATGAACTCACCCGTCCCCCTAGGGTATGGGGGGGGGGGGGGGGGGGGTGGTGAAGGCATGACATGACTTGTTCCGAGGGAGGCTCGCTCACCGGCTAAGCCTAATTGCCCCCAGAGTTAATGTGCTCCGCAGCAAAATGCCTTTATGGACAGAGTGTGGAGAGAGAGAGACATAGCCACTCCTCGCATGAATATGGGAACGAAAGACGCGTTTCCCACTGAGCTCCAACCGAACCGCACACGCTATGTTAAGTCCTTTGATGCACGTGTAAACACTGGTAGGCTGCAACTTCTATTTATTACATTCTACTTTTTTTTCCGTCTTATATTCTTACTCTTAGTGTGTTGTTTTTTTCACACCCACACCCACACAGCTCTAGACCAACTGTGTGCCTCTACCCAAGACTTTCACTGCTCTGAATTGAGTTTTTAGCGGGCGTTTGATATGTTAACCTAAGGGCTCAGCGATTAAAGGTTTCCCCTCTGGGGGTCATGAACGGAGAGCTGCGTGCCGCTCTTCAGACGGGGGTCAAGCGTCCCCACCCTTCCAGTCACTGTGTCAGGGTTATGGGATCTGTCACTGCGTCGCCCGCCAAAAGATGGAAGCCATCGGTCGATGGGTGGCTCCCTTCAGATGGGCGTCATTTAATTAGGAGCGTTTCGGTGTTCCTATTAGCATCACAAATGAAGCTTGTCCTTCACACCAGCCATGTCTCAGTTTACACACGTTGCAATATGCCATTTTTTTTCGAGTACGCTACAAATTATGAGTTTTAATATGAGCCATGTCGAGGAGGATATTGTGTCCCAATGGATGGACTATAACGTTTTGTGAATCTAAATTGCTCTAACAGATGGCCTGTAACGAATTAGTGCTGGTGGTATTAGTGGTAGTTTTAGTGGTGGTGGTAGCAGCATAAAAAGGGTTAGCAGCTGCTACTGAACCTCCAGGGCGATAGTCAAATATAAAGAGCTAGGTCAGTGGAGTAGTGTTATAACATCCTATACACACACGCACACTTAAGACTGTCGCGTGTGTCCCATCCTTGACCCAAAAAAACATATTCTAAGGCTACTGAACATATACCAGTAGGGTACGGCTGGGCGGTTAATCGAAATTTTGATCGCGATTTCGATTTCGATTTTCCGCGTCAAACGACGACAAAAGTAATATAATCAAGTTTTCCGTCCTTTTTCCTCAAATGTTTTATAGAAAGTGCCGAACAGCTGGATACAAATCTATACATTATTTTAGATTTCAACATTTTAGTTATTACCATTTTGTGTATTTTTTTTAAGGCGAAATTTCAATGTTCTCAGAAACAAAAGGGTTTTTTGGGAGAGGCATGCCGAATAAATAACCAAAATAATCGTGAGTATGTTTTTTTTTTCCATAATCGAGCAGCCCTACAGTAGGGTTGTGAGGTCGAGGGTCATCGTGATACACAGCGGGAGAGCGACAGAGAGGGTACCTACCTCGTTATAGCGGTTGCTTGGGATTTTGATGCAGGTCTTCTTCACCTCCATGTCCACCACCAGCCCCTTCACCACAGGCAGAGTGTACTGGTAGTTACGGAAGTCCTAGGACAGAGACGGAGAGAAAAGACTCAGGAGACGTGCTGGAGACTGCTTTCTCCAGAGGTCCAAATTTAATATTTCCATTGAATCTGCAGTGTTCCAGCATTCGAGTAACGGCATTTTTACTTTATTATGCGTTTCATATTTTTCTGTATTTGCTTATGTTATTGCATGCTTTAGATTCTGCGTTGATATTATTTCTATCTTGAGCAGAGCGATTCTGACAGGAATAATTTTCCATCGGGATTAACAAAGCACTCAACTGAATTAACTTCACGATCATAAAGAGGACTGATGGTAGATACAAAAAAAAGACCTAAATTGTCCAAAAGGCGTCTACTCAACGCATTAAACGTTATCTTGCGCCTTTGGTCATGGAAGATACCGACTAGAGGGGTCTGTAAGCCAAGAACTTACTGCTAAAAGATTCATGATGGTGTGGCCGGTCTCTCCAAACAAGGGTTTCCTGTATCGCACGCTGAACAGCGGGCACGGATAGACTGGAAGGAAAGAAACAATAACGTCAGGGCAATTAGGCCGCAAGCATGGCCGTCCTGTTGCCGACGTTGTTATTTTGTGTCATTTAGCGTCTGCTAAATGACACAAAAGGCCTTGAGGCAGGCTACGGCCGTTTGGGATGGAACACGGTTCAGCAGGGAGTTGAACACCCTACTGCAAGCATGATCCTTTCCCAACTGGAAACGGATGTTGGTTGATTTGTGTGCTTTGCTTTTTTATTTGTGCGTTTATTTTTTTTCAAATTGAATGATTAAATGGAACTTCGCTCAATGCTTGTCTCCTTTTTATTTAACCATGTATTCTCACTTTTTCCGCGTTCATCATTTATATGTGCCACTAAATGAAACAGGGACATCAACACCCACACACCCCCCCCACACACACACACACACACACACACACACACACACACACACACACACACCCCCCCACACACACACACACACACACACACACACCCCCCCCCCCCCACACACACACACACACACATACCAAAAGGCTTTCCTCTACTTCAGAGGACAGCTTCTAATCCATGAGCAGGGAAGGATGTCAGCGTTGCACCAGCAACCAAAGCTTCTTAGATTAGCCTATTTGGAAGCCTTATCTCAGCAGACAGCCGGGAAATTACATCTTACTCCACCAGTTCATTCATTACACTATAAATAGGCTACACCGGCGTCCACCTCACAGGATCGACTCGTACACACTTGACACTGGAGCGCCCGGGCCTTCAAAGATATTGAAACAGGTGAATGCGTGTTAAGGTTCACATTCTGCAGCCCTCACAGATCTAAGTGGCTTTTGTTAATGTATTCCGTCACGTGAATACGGGCGGCTAGGAATGGGGCTTAGTCCAGGCCAGCAGCGCCTCGCTTACAGGGGGATTTGGTTGGAGCAAAATGAAAAAAAAAAAAAAAAAAAAAAAAAAAAAAAATCCCTTTTCAGACTTAAAGCCTAATGAGTAGAGCGTGGTGGGCTGGCTGATACTAGAGTGTGCAGTGCACACACACACACCACATGCACCCACACATGCGCGAAGACACACACACACACACACACACCATATGCACCCACACACCGCGCGCGCACGCACGCACAGACACGCACACACACACACACACACACACACACACACACACACACACACACACACACACACACACACACACACACACACACACACACACACACACACACACACACACACACACACACACACACACACACACACACACACCAGGAGGGTTCTTCAGGCTGACAATCGACTTAGAGGGCTGAGATTTCTAAATGACCTCATGTGTTAATATTTTACTGTGTTATGGCTGAGAATAATGGAGGTGAAATCCTAGCCGGGCCTCTCCCTCACATCCATTAGTAATGGGTCAGATTTGGGTTTTTACGCTGTCCACGGGATGGGCTGCAAGTGCAATGATGGATTTTTGTTGGACTTTTCTCTACAGTGGTGGGATTTGGCAGGCAGGATTTACAAGCTGGGAGCGATCTACCATCCATATCCTCTCATATAGAGGAGGTCTACCATCTTTATCCTCTCATATAGAGGAGGTCTACCACCTATATCCTCTCATATAGGTCTACCATCTATATCCTCTCATATAGGTCTACCATCTATATCCTCTCATATAGAGGAGGTCTACCACCTATATCCTCTCATATAGAGGAGGTCTACCACCTATATCCTCTCATATAGAGGAGGTCTACCACCTATATCCTCTCATATAGGAGGTCTACCACCTATATCCTCTCATATAGGAGGTCTACCACCTATATCCTCTCATATAGGAGGTCTACCACCTATATCCTCTCATATAGGAGGTCTACCACCTATATCCTCTCATATAGGAGGTCTACCACCTATATCCTCTCATATAGGAGGTCTACCATATATCCTCTCATATAGGAGGTCTACCACCTATATCCTCTCATATAGGAGGTCTACCATGACAATGCTAATAATACACCCAACAGCCCCACCTCCCCCCCACCCCCGCTCACATCGGTACTCCGCCCCCAGCCGCAGCAGGAGTCGGATGGGGAACACCTTGGCCCAGGGCGTCTCCCACTTCTGGATGAGAATGCCGAAGAGGTAGGGCGGGTTGGGCAGCAGCAGCTCCTGCAGGGACTGGAAGGAGGGGCTGACGTACAGGAAGCCGCCGTGCTCTCGGCTGCCCAGGAAGCTCTGGGTGAAGAACGAGTGACTCAGGTGGGCCAGGACGTTACCTGGGGAGAGAGAGAGAGAGGGGGGGGGGGGGGGGGGCTGATGAGACGCAGTGTGGATTGATTTGTATGAGTGAGACTTTCTTGTTTAGGACTTTTGAATGGGAACCATTAAAATTGTTTTTCCGGTTTAAAGCTGCACTATGTGTTTGAACATCCGCTGCCCCGTGTGGCCTGAGTTGTAGCTACGGTTATAGCTGTACCAATTTTCAGATGACAGTGTCCGAGTATTTTTCACATGGTCTGGGGGTGAGAAAAGTTGACCAGAATAACACTTTTTATAGGGAAGATCTTCTTGATTGACTGACTGACTGACCTGGATGGGCACGTTTCTTGGGAAACTTTCTAGCTCAGTAATTACAGTAAAAAAGTTTCATAGTTCAGTTTAAACTTGTTTCATATGAGTTCACGACACACAAAACAGCCGTCCACCTTATACAACGGTTGGTAAGTCGTTTAGTTTGTCGTGTGCGTGTTTTGGTTGGCAGGAGAAATAACTAACCCAACATACATCCAAAACAGGTCCTAAATAAATGCCAAACAAGAATGAACCAGCAGGATTGGGAAGAGGATACAAGAAAGGGGACTCTGAAACAACAAAGACTGCCTCTTTAGATCATTACGATATCGAGGAAGAGGCAGCCAGGAAACTAAAACCAAAGATGAAGTGAAAAGTGGAGAGATAGTGGTGAAATAAACTGTGCGGCTAGTGCTAAGCATGGAGTGAATGCAACAAGGCTCTTAAATTCCAAGGATTAGTCTTGTCTGCGAGGACTTGATACACACCAAAAAAGGAGCTCTTTAACCACAGTGAATGACTGGCTCACTGCCCCCGCTGGCTGGGGGCCGCGACCCACTTCATGTTACCTTCCCTAGCGTCATGTTACCAATTATCTGAGGGAGAGATCATAGCTCCCCGGTGAAGCCCCCTGACAGTGGATGCAGAAGCTATCGGTTAGCACACAGCCGCACGACAGCGGCCAACAAGGGCTTCAGCTGGAGATGACAACCGAGGGAAGAAATGGTTCCTTGCACAGCAGTGAGTTTATGTTCGAGTGGGAAGCGGATTAATAAAAAGACCACCCCTTGGGGGGGGGGGGGGGGGGGGGGGGTGGAAGACGCCATTGAGCTGACGCCATTGAGCCCCCTCAGACTGAGGCTCTAACATCCAGTGACTTTGACAGCTTGTGCTGTCAAAGTCACTGGATGTTAGCGCCTCGGTGTCCTAAGAAGCATTGTGCGCCCGAAGTCTGGCAGGGGTACGGGGGGGCAAGCGGCAGCCATGACCGTCTGTCGGGGAGGCTTGTGCGGAGGAGTGTAGTTCCTGTACTGGCCCGTAGGGCCTGTAGTTCCTCTAACGGCCTGTAGTTCCTCTAAGGGCCTGTATTTCTACTGACGGCCTGTAGTTCCTCTAACGGCCTGTAGCTCCTCTAAGGGCCTGTAGTTCCTCTAACGGCCTGTAGTTCCTCTAAGGGCCTGTAGTTCCCCTGACGGCCTGTAGTTCCTCTAAGGGCCTGTAGTTCCTCTAACGGCCTGTAGTTCCTCTAAGGGCCTGTAGTTCCCCTGACGGCCTGTAGTTCCTCTAAGGGCCTGTAGTTCCTCTAACGGCCTGTAGTTCCTCTAAGGGCCTGTAGTTCCTCTAAGGGCCTGTAGTTCCACTGACGGCCTGTAGTTCCTCTAAGGGCCTGTAGTTCCACTGACGGCCTTTAGGGGGTTCGCGTGGTAGATGGCATTGGAAAGACCCTCCCCCAGGTTCTAAGGCAGCGGGAACATGCGGTATCACCGTCTCCCGTATAAGGACGGATTACCTACTGAAGTATGAGGAGGGGAACACTTAGGGACCTCTTGATGGGGTACTGCGAGGATTTTATATGCCATATATATATATATATAAATATTTTCTTTAAATATTCAATTAATGGATAAATAAATAAATAGATACATCTTGAGTCAGCCTGATAACGCAAGATATCAGGCTGCTATCTCCCCCCCCCCCCCCCCCCCCCCTCTCATACTAAAGGGGGTTCTAGGACCTCCAGAAGGCCACCGGGCTCCGGGGGGGTTGGGGGTACCCACCAGTCAGGGCCTCCTGGTACAGGAGCACGAAGTGGGTGAAGATGTCCCGGGGGATGGTCTTCTCGTCGGGCAGGCACTGCAGCAGGATCACCACCTCGGCCTGGCCCACAGCGTGCATGCCCTTGGTGGTCATGTACCAGCACTTCCTGTTCACATCTGGGCCAATGGGAGGGCAGGAAGGAAGGGAGAAAGGATCAACGGCTCGTTCAAAGCCTGAACATAAGATGGGGCCGTTTTCAGAAGAAGTCGGTTGTTCATGAAGCCGGGAATTACAATTTCAATAGTTGGGCGAATGGTTATGTTCTCACCGCCAGGAAGAAACTATCGAGTGATTACAGCCGAGAGAAAGCACTGCAATACGTCTAAAAAGCCATATTTAGTCATCGCGCTGGCTACCATTGGTTCATTGCTTACTATCAAAAGAAAACACTAAACATGCAACAAATCAAAGTACGGAGACAGCCACAGGATCTAAGTAGCAACGGGGCGACGACTTGACAAATCATGCCCCAGAATATCATCAATGAAACAGAATGCTTACGTGCGGGACGGGTCTAAATCAAGTCATAGTAATTGTAAAATAAATAAATAAAATAATAATAATAATACTTAATGAAAAATAAAATAATAAGAAAAAGATAAGATCCTGAAGGACCTACGAAAAAAAAAATATATGTCCACCTTACACCTTTTCGGTCAGTACTTTTAAGCAATGTCAATGTATAAATTAAGATGACAACTTATTTTAACTTTTTTTTTTTTTAAACTTTTTAAACTTTTTTTAAACTTTTTTAACTAAGTATGAAATAACTAAACGAAAGTGTATTGGTGCGGCCCTTAACCCCAGTCCCAGTCTGCAGGCGCTCCACAGACGCTGTAGCACTCAGCCGCCCGTCTGGACCAGCGGGGGGCGCTGTAGCACTCAGCCGCCCGTCTGGACCAGCGGGGGGCGCTGTAGCACTCAGCCGCCCGTCTGGACCAGTGGTACTCACAGTTGACCAGCGGGGGGCGCTGTAGCACTCAGCCGCCCGTCTGGACCAGTGGTACTCACAGTTGACCAGCGGGGGGCGCTGTAGCACTCAGCCGCCCGTCTGGACCAGTGGTACTCACAGTTGACCAGCGGGGGGCGCTGTAGCACTCAGCCGCCCGTCTGGACCAGTGGTACTCACAGTTGACCAGCGGGGGGCGCTGTAGCACTCAGCCGCCCGTCTGGACCAGTGGTACTCACAGTTGACCAGCGGGGGGCGCTGTAGCACTCAGCCGCCCGTCTGGACCAGTGGTACTCACAGTTGACCAGCGGGGGGCGCTGTAGCACTCAGCCGCCCGTCTGGACCAGTGGTACTCACAGTTGACCAGCTTGACCATGGCCAGGAGGTTAGCGTTGAGGACGAACACCAGCGGGTCCGGACCCCCCTCCTCCAGCTGCTGCAGCAGCACCATCTCCGAGGGCCGCTCCTCCACCGCGTAGTCTGGGGGGGGGGGGGTGGAGTCAGGGCACCAGGTGGTGGGTGGAGGTCAGCCGGGAGGGGGAGGGGGAGGGGGGGAGAGTCATTAGAAGGTTCATTAGAAGAGCCCAAGAGGGAACCAAGATGGAGGAGGTGGTAGAGATGGTGGAGGTGATAGTGATGATGATGATGATGGTGGAGGTGGTAGTGATGATGATGATGGTGATGTTGGAGGTGGTAGTGATGATGATGATGATGATGGTGATGATGATGATGATGATGATGGTGATGGTGGAGGTGACAGTGATGATGATGATGATGATGATGATGGTGGAGGAGGTGGTAGTGATGATGATGATGATGATGGTGGAGGTGGTAGTGATGATGATGATGATGGTGGAGGAGGTAGTGATGATGATGATGATGGTGGAGGAGGTAGTGATGATGATGATGGTGGTGATGATGGAGGTTGTAGTGATGAAGGTTGTGACGGTGGTGACGGAGAGGGCAGGAGCAGTGCCGATGGAGATGTCAGGGGTTGAACATCGAGGGAGACATTTGAAGTCAGAGGGAGACGAGAGGGGAAGGGAAGAGTGTGGGAGGGAGGGGGGTAGTGGGAGGAGGTGAAAGGTTAGCTACCAGGACTCACGTTTCACACAACAAACCACGACACTTTGGGGTCAAACGTTCCCCAAAGCCATGGGGAAACAAAAATGCAACCCCCCCCCCCCCCCCTTCAAAACGGAAGCGATGGCAGTGAGCCAGTGATCACAGAGGAAGGAGAACAACACAAGAGACAATGAGAAGAAGAAGAAGAAGAAGAAGAAGAAGAAGAAGAAGAAGAAGAAGAAGAAGAAGAAGAAGAAGAAGAAGAAGAAGAAGAAGAAGAAGAAGAAGAAGAAGAAGAAGAAGAAGAAGAAGAAGAAGAAGGAGGAGGAGGAGGAGGAGGAGGAGGAGGAGGAGGAGGAGGAGGAGGAGGAGGAGGAGGAGGAGAAGAAGAAGAAGAAGAAGAAGAAGAAGAAGAAGAAGAAGGAGGAGGAGGAGGAGGAGGAGGAGGAGGAGGAGGAGGAGGAGGAGGAGGAGGAGGAGGAGGAGGAGGAGGAGAAGAAGAAGAAGAAGAAGAAGAAGAAGAAGAAGAAGAAGAAGAAGAAGAAGAAGAAGAAGAAGAAGAAGAAGAAGAAGAAGAAGAAGAAGAAGAAGAAGGAGGAGGAGGAGGAGGAGGAGGAGGAGGAGAAGGAGAAGGAGAGGGAGAAGAAGGACGAGGAGGAGAGGAAGAGGAGGAGGAGGACGAGGAGGAGGACGAGGCAGCTGTGTGGTGAGGGATGAAGGCAAGCACCTGTGACGTGGCCTCCCGTACCTCCTTTGACTCCCGTGGAGATCAGGATGGGAGGCAGGCCGTCCTCCGGGATCAGGCTGAGGGAGCTGCCCACGGGGCTCCCCGCCGCCAGGGCCCCGCCCCCAGGCCCTGGGCCCCTGGACGCCTGAGGAGGAGGAGGAGGAGGAGGAGGGGGAGGAAGAGGAGGAGGAGGAGAACACGAATCAGAGGGCTATCTACCGCAGCGATGTCGGGTGACGTCACTTCTGTTGGAAGTTGAAGCGAGATCCCAAACAAACAGAGCCCGCTCGCCCCTCTCTTCCGCGTTTCGTGCATCCAGTAAAAACTATCATGAACGCAGCGCAAAACCCCACAGCACCCCCCCCTTTGTCTGTGATCGGTTGGAATACTGTTTATTTTGGTTTTGAGTGGTCGGTAGTACCATTTGTTTTTGTGAGAGATCTCAGGGCCTTCAGCGTTTTTTGGACGGCCTGCTTATTGGGCGAGGCATCTAACGGATCGTGACGAAAGATCAGATGAACGTGATCGTTTATGTTTCGCCATAGAATCGCTGACACAACCTTTAACATACACAACGTGTCACACACAAGAGAAAACGAAAGGGTTGATAAAAGCGTGCACGGCCCACACTGTGATAAAAAGGCTGATGCGTTGATTTTAAACCTGGACCGCGACTCATTTCCTCAAATGTATTCAGGCAGCCGGTCAGAACTCAAGGTCAAGCCTTTTCTTGGCGGATGCACAGAAGAGCACACACTCAGACCGGGCACCGTCACTCCAACCACAGGTCACCGGCCACTACCCATACAGGGGGTCGTATTCTATGAGGTTTAAAACAATCTTTTTTTAACAGATACATTTAGAAGAAGATAAGATACATGCAATGCGCTTATTCCAGGGTAATAATCTCTCTCTCTCTCTCTCTCTCTCTCTCTCTCTCTCCCCCTCCCTCTCTCTCCCTCCCTCTCTCTCTCTCTCTCTCTCCCTCCCTCTCTCCCCCTCCCTCCCTCCCTCTCCCTCTCTCCCCCTCCCTCCCTCTCTCTCTCTCTCTGACTACCGACTTCACCCAAGTCAACAGCCGTCTATTGACTATGAACTCAAAATCACAGACACACACACACACACACACACACACACACACACACACACACACACACACACACACACACACACACACACACACACACACACACACACACACACACACACACACACACACATGCACTAATGCATGATAATATCGAAACCAAAAGTGGGCCTTTAGTAAAAAGCCCCAACCGCAATTTCAGAATCAAACACACAATTAATCCATGCAACTTTTGGTTCCCAGACGGCAGTTTATAAAAATACACATCAAACAACCCAAACTGTGGTTCTGTCATCTGCCCCAAGGCCCACTTCTCTTCACTAGTAGCTTATCAGAAACTATGAATTTATTACATTTCCCCTGTCAAAGACCCACAGCAGTCCTTTGTCCTGCTTTAAGCCAGGATACTTCCTGGTGACCGTGTGCTTCGGTAGCACTCGCCTCGACCCAGAGAGCAGCCACACGCAAACAAAAGGCTGCATTGTAGCGGTCAGTGGACCAGCCAGAAGGGGCTGTTTTTTGTCTTCGCGTGCGGGGGGGTGGGGGGGTGAACCTGTCACGTCTGGAGCATTCACAGGACTGGAACGTGCCGCGGAGGTGGGGAGGGGGTCTGGGGCGGGGGTCTTACCTCCGAGGCGTCCGAGGGGGAACATTTGGTCGAGAACAGGGAGCCGGCCGCGGGCCGAGACGACGCAGGGTCCGGGACTGGGTGGGGGGGGGTCTTGGACGACTCTGTGCCGTCCCCGTTGGGTAGGAGTCCGTCGGAGAACCACACCCTCCTCTGCTCCCGCGTCAGCAGACCTGGGGGGGGAAAAAAAAAAGAAGAAACAAATCACAAAAAAAAAAAAAATCAAAAAAAAAATCAAAAATAAATTCACACACTACAAAACTCCAAACCGACCAAAACAGGGAGAAAACGCAAATGGGGGGGGGGGGGGGTCCAAACCTGCAACCACTGCTTCCGATCGGTACAAAAGTAGTTCCAAGAGATTCTCTTTAGAAAAAAAAAAAAGAAAAACTTTGCAGGGGGACAAGCAAGCACGCCGCCACGATCTGTGACATCACTGAAGAAAGCAGTTGGGGGGGGTGGTGGTGGTGGGGGGGGGGGGGGGGGGGGGGGGGGGTGGAGCCAAACAGGGCCAGCCTGGCCAGGGTACAGATCCAGCAGATTATTGGAGGAAAAAAAAAAAGAGCAATTACAGCTCTGCAGAGCCGAGGGTGTAGCGGCCGGTGGGCTTGGGGTTGGGGTTCAGGGGGGTTTAGGGGGGGGGGGGGTTTAGGTCGTACCCTCGGAGCAGGCCGGCTTCAGGACTCCCACGGGCACCATGACGGTGGGCGGGGGGGAGCCCAGCGCCCCAGAGGCCTGGGCCTGCTGCAGGGGCGGGACGGTGGAGCAGTACTCGGCCGGGTTGTTGGGGTTGGGCTGGGTCTGGGTCCCGGCGCCGCCGCCGCCGCCGCCATAACCGCTAACGCCGCTAGCCGCCGCCACGCACCTCCACGCTTGGGCTGGGAGGAAAGGTGGGGGCTACATGTTACCGAGGGGTCCCAGGACCGTGCGGGCGGGCGGGGGAGGGGGGGGGGGGGGGGAGGGGGGTGTCGGCGGTCAGAGACGGGACGTCTTTACCGCGTGCTCATTTGTCCCGCTGGCTAGGAGTGAGCTGCTAATTGGAGAACTGTGAGCTTTGGTTTGTGGGCATTTCTTCTTTTTTTCATGAATCATAACCAAAACAGAAAAAGAAAAATAAACCACTTGAAGGCAGTCTTGCCAGAGATGCTTCTATCGTTGTCCAGGAAGGTCGTAACATCAGGTTGCAGAGACGACGCCCTGGGATATTAGACAGGCTTTGTCCATATCGTTACCGTATCCATCACAGTACTCCCTAAAACAAAAACAATCTAACCAAGCAAGCTGTTCAAAGCTCCGGTGACGAAGAGAGGAAGTAGGGTCAGCCCTGCCTTTGAGGAACACAACTGATCTCTGTGGTTTCATCGGGAACGTCGGCAGCACGAATTTTATTATCGTCATCTTGGCTCGGTCTCGACGGTCTGCGATGCATTTTCTCTTTTCAATCAACAACATGACAGGATGATTATTCCCAAACAATTAAGATGCTTGTTGCTTTTTTTCCTTGTCGAGGCCTTACAGAATGGGAGGGGGGCTCCGATTAAAACCAGTCCCTGGCTTTGAATCTGTGAGTAATGGTTTGCTTGATGTCAGGAACACACTCAAACTGTACGGAATACAATACGTGTACTGTACTCACCACTAGGGCTGGGGGATTCATCGAATTTTGATCGCGATTTCGATTTTAGCGCCAAACGATCACAAAACGAATATACGGTAATCCTTATTTTTTTTTTTTTTTTCATTAAAGAGCACCTATTATGCTTTTTCAACTTTTATGACCTATAAACGTTGTTGTAATGATTTATAGTCATATGTTTAACCATACTAAAGTTTCAAATAATGACGTACATGCATTTAGACGTGTTCCCTGCTGACCGTCTGGGGTGGCTGTGCAGAGCGCTAAACACTAGGGACGCCGGTCGCCATTCACTTGTTCAAATTTCCAGGATTTATCTACGTAGAACAATCCGAATGTTCCATGTATGGTGATGCTGCAACATGCTCTTCCGGAAGGTAACCAATCACAACGGAGTGGGGTCGGCAAAAATAATCGTTTGAATAATCGTGATTTCAACATTGACCAGAATAATCGTGATTATGAATTTTTCCCATAATGGAGCTTCCCTACTCACCGCTCACGAGAGCCGAATGGCAGGTGACACAAACCCGGGCCTCCTTCATGTCCATGTACACCAGCCTGCCTTTCAGACCGCAGCAGGCCGCACAGAACACCTGACACACACACACACACACAGCGTAACATTAGATAACGTAAGTATAATACAAGTATTAAACCAGCACTAAGGGATAAAGAAATTGATGCTCGCTCTCTCTGACACACACACACACACACACACACACACACACACACACACACACACACACACACACACACACACACACACACACACACACACACACACACACACACACACACACACACACACACACGTTTAGAGGTCATGACCTCGTGCATTTCTTTCCTGAGCCTTTGTCTACAGACGTGTGTGCATCCTATGTGTGTCTTGTGTCAACAAACAGGTGGCTCAGGTGTAAGGGGCGAGTGCGTGATCCAGGTCGCACGGTGTGTAATCCCCATGTGTGTCTGCGTCATTCTGTCTGTATTATCACACAGGCAGCTCCGGGCTGCAGTGTGAGTAAGTGTTGGAGAGAGGCTGGAGTACAGCTCTACTCAGGTGGTATGGCAGCGGAGGTGTCTATGCTGACAGGCGCCCCCCGGGCAGGTCCGTGCTCAGCATTAACACGGGCCTCAGGTAAACCAGCTAGGTCGTGACGGAAATAATTTGATGTTGTTTTAAGACGGACAAACCACATGGACGGAACTAAACCGCATAAAAAAAAAAGGGTATCACATTTTCTTTCTCTCCACATGATGCAGATTTCGTGCAAGGTGATGCCATTTTCCATAGTCATCACCAGTCAGCTGTGCCAATCACAAGTGCCCATTGCTATCCAGTGTTTGGCCAGAGGGGGTGCTGTTTCAGCAGTTTGTCCATGCCCTGACGTGTTTGTGTGTTTTTTCTATCGTTCGATGAGATGTGGCTTTGAACTGGAAGAGCTATTGTGCTCAGTCCTGAAGAATGGAAAAACATGTACGGCATCAATTCAAGGTGAACTTGAGAAAAAAAATTAAATAAAAAAGCTGTATGGCATAATGTAATAATGAAATGATCATAATTCCTTACAATCCCATGAGGTTCATGTTACAAGTTAATTTAATTAAGTACAGCCTTGAAAAGCACCGGAAGACTCTATTGCTATTCCCGGATCACCTTAACGCCTGACCGGACTGTTAAATTTTGTCGCAGCGTGATCAAGGTCAACGCGCTGTTGTTGTTTAACAAGCACACTGACCCGAGCGCTGATATCAGCAACCCTGTTTGAGCCGTCCTGCGTTCGCATTGATTGCTTTTTGGAATCCTTGATTACGCCCGCTTTGATTGCTCAACCACCCCCCCCCCCCCCCTTTGTAAAAATCGGCTCGAATTAACGCGCCTGCTTAATGAATGAATGAATGAATGCAAATGTAATCCCGTTATCTGGGAGCGGGCTTAGCGCGGCTCTCCGCCACTGACCTTGCCGCAGGCTCTGCAGTGATGCCGGCGCTTGGTGAAGGTGAACTTGACGTCGCACTTCATGCACGCGGGGGCCTGGGAGTCCGGCACCCACACGGGGGCCACCTCCCCCAGCGGGGCGGTCGGCCTCCGGGACAGCGCCCCCTGCTGGCCCGCCTGGACGTCGTTGTCGGGGCTCCGGGCGGCGGAGGGGGCGGGGGAGCCGGAGCCGTCTCCGTTGACCTCCGGCGGCGGCGGCGTCGTCAATGACGACGCCGTCGACGCGCCCCGGTCCGACTCGGCACTCGACGCCGTGTCGGGGGCGGGGCCCGGCACACGCCCGGGCCCCTGGCTGTCCAGGTTCTTGTTCTTGCCGGTGGGGGAGGGGCCCAGTGTGTTGTGCACCGGGGCCGGGGCGTCGGCCCGCGGGATCTGGAGCTTGAGGCTGACGGGCTGCTTGGGCCGGGCGCCGCCGTACGGCACGCTGACCGGCTGCAGCCGGTTGTTGTTGAGCTTGGGCGGCGGGGGGGGGGGGGGCTCCTGCTTGCTCTCCTCGATCTCCTTCTCCTCCGTCACAGAGTCCTCCTTGGAGGGGACGGGGCTCGGAGTGAGGCCCCTCCTCTCCTCTTCCTCCTCCTCCTCCTCCTCGTAGCGCCCGCCCCGCCCGTTCCCCACCCCGTTGCCGAGGCCCGGTGGGACGGAGAGGCGGTCGCCGTGACGACGGCTCATCATCATCTCCGCCTCCTGCGCTGGATGATCAGAGCCCCCATCCAGGGCAACCTCCTCCTCCTCCTCCTCCTCTTCCTCCTCCTCCTCTTCCTCACCCCCGCCCCGAGTCACGACCGCTCCTCCGTTCTGGAGGCCGCCGCCCTCTGGTCCTTCCGGAGCGTTCGTCGCGGCGTTCCCCCTGGGATCCCGCCGCTCGGATGACTCCGCCGCCGCTGGCGTCGGGCGCGGCTCCGGCTCGTCCTCGAAGGTGAAGCGGGTGTAGTCGAGGTGGGACCCTCCCCCGGTCCGAGGGGCGCGGCCATCGAGCTCAGGGCCGGCGTCCTCCCCCTCGCCGTGGCCGTTCCCCGCGGCGGCGGCGGCCCGGTCGGGGGAGCATGGCGGCTCCTCGGCGCCCACCAGCTTCCCGATGTTGGGCTGGGGGAGGGGGGGGCTGTGGACGTCCGGGGGCCGCGCCTCGCCCCAGGGCGGAGCCCCGGCGGAGAGGAGGAGCTTGGGCTCGCCGCCGCCGCCCCCTCGGGAGCAGGTGGGGGTGGTGGCGGGGGGCGGAGCCTTGAAGGGCAGGGGGCTCTCCTGGGGGCTCAGGTCGGCGTGGGCCAGCGCCGGGTTCAGGGAGAGCAGGTGGGCCGGCGGCGCCAGGATCTGGGTCCACTTGGAGTCCGAGAGACTGGGGGTGTCCGTCTCATCTGGGGAGGGGGGGGAGAGTAGTGAGGGACACGGGTTAGACACATGAACGCATAACCTGCAACAACTAGACTGGGTACTGGGTTCTGGGTTCTGGGTTCTGGGTTCTGGGTACTGGGTACTGGGTACTGGGTACTGGGTACTGGGTACTGGGTACTGGGTACTGGGTACTTGGTACTTGGTACTTGGTACTTGGTACTTGGTACTTGGTACTTGGTACTTGGTACTTGGTACTGGGTTCTGGGTTCTGGGTACTGGGTTCTGGGTACTGGGTACTTGGTACTTGGTACTGGGTTCTGCCGGCGATTCGAATTCAGGGTCTGGAGAGGAGCAAAAATTTCTTTCTGCTTACGATACGTTTTTGCGGGAGCCAATCACCAAGCTGGCTTTTCCCCCTGGCGCGCTATTGGCTGGTTCAACCCAATGACGACAGGGATGCGACGGCAAGCAGCCAATTGCGTACAGAGTCATTCGAACGAGGCCCGTTGATCACGCCTCTTGTGCTGAAGAAAAGAACGGCAGCCTCCTCAGAGCGACGTGCGATCGGCAACCACGCCTTTAACAGAGTCCGGGTAAGATGATACCGATGGATCCAGAAGCTAGCGGAGGTTTATTCACGGGTGAATAACAATGCTCTGGCAATATTTTTCATCTTCCTCCACCCATCGACTGCACAAGGGAAAACAGAATATTTGAAATGCGAGGATGACCAAGCAGGAAGCGGTTATTCATTGTTCAGGTTGCTCAGCCACAACCGAGAAAAAATGTTGAATAAGGCCAGCACTAGGAAATTCAACTTTAACAACAGACTTTGTAGAACAGAAAGGAGCATATTCTCATTCAATAGTGAAAATAAATAACGTTTGATAGGAGAGGTGCTTGTCCCCTGAGTATGATGGACCCCCCAGGACGGCTGGAGCACGGCAGGAACCAGGCGGTAAATGGAGAAAAGAGGCGGGCAGGGGCCGGGAAATTGAGCATCATGATGGGCAGAGAGATCCTCAGAAAGTGGGGCAATCTGCTACAACCCCCCCCCACCCCCGGGGAGCTCCAGTCATCAGTCAACCTGACACATGAATAGTGTGGAATGCAGGCGGAAATTCCAGTAATGTTCACTTCCATTTCCCTCTCGCTCACACACACACACACACACACACACACACACACACACACACACACACACACACACACACACACACACACACACACACACACACACACACACACACACACACACACACACACACACACACACACTAATCGAGGGGACATGACCACTGTTTCAAAGTATCAACAGCACTCAACGAAAGACACGACACACACGCACACACACGCACACACACACGCACACACACACACGCACCTCCCTCCCTTCATTGGAATTCATGCTGCGCAGTTACCAGTTTGGAATGTGCTACATGGATGCAGACACACACCCCAGTGAATGCACACACACACACACACACACACACACACACACACACACACCCTCTTCAATCACAACACTTACAGCCTCTTTGCTAGCCCTGTGATCACATTAGATTCAACAACAAACACCGCAGACGTGTGTGTAGCCCAGAGAGCCAAGCCGCGTTGTAGCACCACGTCAGAAGAACCACCGCAGACTAACTCAATGTTGACTTTATAATAATTTCCATAAATAAGCCCTCCGGAACCCTTCCAAAAGGGTGCCATTATAATACCTCCCTCTGCGGTGAGCAATAGCCTAGATGTGGGGGGGGGAAATAAATAGAAAAAACGAGACAAAAAGAAGGCACTTTACAGTCTCCGCTGTGCGTCGGGCTAATTGCGTCGTCTGCCGCCGGGGCCCATGGGAAACGCTCCAATCTAATTAATCCAAGTCCCAAGGGGCCCACCCTCATTTGCCACCTGCACGTATTTCAAGACAAACGCGTTGGGCGGAAGAAAGGCAGACACCAGCGAACCCGCCTCGCCCGCACGCGCACACACACACACACACACACACACACACACACATCGCCACTCCCCGCCTCCACTTGTGACGTGGCGGGAAAAAAAGAAAAGAAAAACGACATCTGAACGGTAATCCCTCCTCCTCCTCCTCCACCCTGTGAGAGAAGCCCGTCCTTCGGGGTAGGTTGGCGTTGATGCACACATCGGGCGAAATAATCTGTCCAGGCTGTCGTCTCTGCAGCATCTTCTTGGAACGTTCCCCTCCGAAGGAACACAGCTTTACATAGTGGTCGTTTTTTTTAAAACACCTCAGTGCTGACTGCTGCCGTTTCAGCGCGTTTAATAGAGAAGTGTTCCAGATTAGCTTCTGCTTCCCCGGCGACTCCCGTTGACCACACGTGTTGATGTTAAACAACGCATACTAATACCTCACCTTCCCTAGTCTGGCAAGCATCCCTGTTCGACTGCAGTAGGATCCAAATGTAATAGGAATACTCAAAACATCCGAGAGTCATCAGAGAGAAGGACCGGACACACAGGCAGAATGTGACACCGATATCGTGTGCCAGGGACGACTCTGCGGCGAGCTCACCTTCGTTCTGCTCAAACTCGTCCAGCACCTTGTCCAGGTTGAAGCCCTCGGCCTGGAAGTAATTCTCCATGTGTCAGGGGGCTCCACGCTGCTGCCACCGCCGCTGGGCTGAACCTGGGGGACAGAACCACCACGGTGGGGGGGGTTCAACATCAACAGCCTCATGGCGCTGGTCACAGAGTGGAACGTGCGGAGCGTGTCGATACAGGGTTCAACCACATTTTTCAGAAGGCCCTGAGACAATTCTTACTGGCCCTCACCCAAAATTTGAATTATTAGCGTTTTAACATAGAAACCAAAGCAAAGAGACCTACTTGATATTTTTAATCGTTTATTTTAACAGAAACCAAAACCCTTAAACGCGGCAAACTCCCCTGCTGAGAGCCCTCTCTGTACAACTCTATCTGGGTGAACGCTGCCACCAGCGGATCCTCGATGCTTACAGAGATGATATAATGCATTTTATTCCCCATAAATATTATAGCACACTCTCCCTCCTCTCCGACAACATTAGAAGACTTTTGATCACTGGCTTGTTTGGGAAAGTTTTATTGTCCCAGCGTGACTTCCCTAGCCTGAAGCCATCGGGCCTCACCTTTAAGGTCCTTCACCCCTTTAATCGCAGCTCAAACAGCCCCCTAACCCTAACCCTAGCCCACCCAAAGAGCAAGGAAAACCCTCCTTCCGTATTAAGGAAGAACCCTTGAGAAGGAACACAGAGGGAGTCGTCCCTGCTTCCAGGGATGGCCAGGAGTGCCATGATGGACAGACATAATGGTAGAATGATGTCTGTCCGCACATAAATCAATAACCAATAACAAATACAGACACATTTCTTAAGCACTTCCTGTTGATGGGGCTCACCTGCACTGAGGTCCTCCAGAGCAATCGCAGGTGGTGGAGCTGTTGCTTTCGGCAGGCTGTTTACGGGTCACTCTCTCTCTCTCTCTCTCTCTCCCTGCTTCCGCGTTCACTTCATCCAGTCTGGCAAGCGCCTAGCGCCCACACCTGCGATAACGAGGGGAAACATCGCTGTAAAACAGAGCTCAACAACACTGTGCGACTAAACTCCTCCGGCATTGGATTTACTAGTGTTACGAGTAACGAGGAGGTGGCTCTACCGGTCACGCCGTGTTCGGCTGAGCGCAAACCCCATAAACCGCGAGCTTAGGATGTGCCTTCGTATGGTAACATGCACAACTTTTTTGGAGAATTTCTGCCTGTCTCGATACATCATTGTGTAACTCGGTAGCTGTTATGGCCGCATTCATGACAGTGGTATCATTGGTTATGTTACTCCTTGTTCTTTATGACGTGGGGCGATGGTCTAGTAAATACATGATTTAAACTTTTTAAATCATTAATATAAGCATTAAATATAAGCCCCCCTGTGGTTGCTGATATTGGCCCAATGATTTCCTTGCTCAAACATCTCGACAAAACAGAGGACCAAAGCATCGACAACTTCCAGCAGCTGTACAGTTGAAACAAACCTGGGATTCGTATCGCGTCTGACACCTTAAAGCCTTTCTCCATCCACCCTTCTCAACACCAAGTTAGGATTGTGATGCAAAGGATCACAGATGGAGAGATAGAAAATACAGATCTGCTCCGTACTGATTGTGTGTGTGCGTGTGTGGGTAGGCGTGTGTGTGTGTGTGTGTGTGTGTAATATGAGTGTGCAAGTGTGAGGCATTGGTTTGGTTGGGTTGAGCGTTGGCCCAGCTACAGAAAGCCATCCGCCTTGTCTTCAGAGTTCATCTCATAAGGTCCCTCAGGGACCTGGAACGGGAGGCAGGGGGACGGGCCCCTCCAGAGACCCAACCCTGCGCAGTGTGTGTACGACCGGGCGGAAAAGGAGCCGACTCAACACATTTTCTGCTGAGCTTAAAGATGGGGAGCTCTGGAGCGCACGGTCAGCACAACACGGGGAAGACACAGTGTGAACTGTGCTTACGGTGCCACGGTGAAAACCGATTAATTAAAACAAAACTGCAGGTAAACATACGATTACTAATCCCAGACCTAGATGCGCAAGGTCAGTCACCAATATTGAAATATTTGTTTAGTAGTGTCCTCTAGGCCGGGACAGCGACTCTGAAATATATGCCTCTCTGAGGCAATGAGCAGCAGATGTTGATAAATGACAATGTATTGGATTTCTCTCCTATCGATCAATTGATCAAACGACCCCTGTGTGCTTCTGCCCTACGCTCTGAGCTTGACAGGAAGTGACCTCCTCAGAGCTCAGCGCGAATGAAGTCCAAGTAGGAATGGCCTTGTATTTGGTTTGTTTATCCGCGCCAAACCAGCTGACTATGATGTCACCGAGAGCAAACACCAAAATAAACAGTCGGAAGGTACGCCGTGGGTTTGTCTAGTCCTCTTCAGACAACCACAAGCCGGCTGGTATCTAATCCAGCATTTCAATGCAGGCGAAGGGGAAACCTGACATGCCGGTGAGGCGGAGAAGGAGCCTGGTATTACAGTGCACGGACCGCACGGGCCAGGGTAAAGACATGCAGACGAGACGACCCACGCCCTTCAGAGTGACTAAAGACAACCGCTGGGGAACCTGGCAGATGCTCGTGTTGTCATCGAAACACACGCCCAAAAACACAACTCCCCTTCACCTCGACGGACCTGCGGAGCCTCAACATTTCCTCAACGTCGTCCAGACGAAAGGCTCCACGAAACCACGTGAATCATCTTGTACACACGGAAAGCTACACCACAATGGGGTGGAGTGCACCCTGGTCTAAACACTGGCTCCACGGTGTACTAGCGCATAGGTTCCTATTGGTGGCGGATTGCAGTACTTGCACACACAGGCTGTTTCTAATGACCAAAGCTGCAATGTGCATACAGCTGTGGTTACTTCCCAAGTCATAAGACGCAGTACAATTGCACTGTCAAAATAATTCGCCATTGGATATTTTATCCAGATTATGCAGATCTGACACACACACACACACACACACACACTGACAGATGCCCGTCCCTGATTAAGATTTAATCACTCTGTAGGATGGCTGAATAATGCATCTTTAGTCAAAGTAAGGGAAGAGGTTGTATTTTTAGACATGCAAACATGGAGAGAGGCTCTACTCCAGAAGACGTGTGTGTTCACCGAATCCAGAACGGCAGAGATTCTGTGTGTGTGTGTGTGTGTGTGTGTGTGTGTGTGTGTGTGTGCATGTAAAAATAACTTTACTTCATTTAAAATACATTCACAGTAGCTGGGGTTTACTTTTGGAGAAAACATTGAGATGATTTTGTATTTTGGGTAACGTAGGACCAAAGCATAAATTGAGGGCACTGCTGATCTGAGAGGTCAGGACGTTCCTGACATTGCTTTTGCAAAACGTATACACAGCATTTAGAAAATCCTGTCTGGTGGACTGGTAAATTGCTTTAGGGCGTTCCCTTCCACCTCGGTAACTAATTACATTATCAGGTGTGGTTGTATAATAAAATCCACCCCCTGCGTATGAAGCAATCCCAGAATGCACCTATCTACCAATTAAAAAAAACAATGCCGCCTACGCTCTGCAAAACGAAACACATAAAAGGCCTGCCTAAATCGGTTTGGTACAGAACTGGGGGTTCATCCTTCATGCGAAGGACAGAAGGCGTTTTACCTGTTATAAAACTGGATAACAGTAGCACTTCTGGAGAAAGGCAGCCCTTCTATTGAAGCAAATAAATGATCGATCCATGCAGATGTATACAATCCATACATCGACCTTTGCTTGACAGATGTGCACACACACGTGCAGTAGCGTCCACTAGCTTGTCCCACACCATGCTAACGACGGGCCCAAACATTGTGCTCCGGGGATGACAAATACGCCTGACTGGACAAACTGGAATGTCAATTGAATGCCATTAAATTAAAACGGGCGAAGAGTATAGAACGACCATTCAGGTCCAGCCAGGGTTCACTAGGTCCTCTGTTTTCTTTTTTTAACAGGGCCCAGTATCCGGTTATTGTTGTCGTCAGGCGCTGTCCAGCAAGTTTCGTTGCAGACCGCAAGAAGTGGACACAGCAAACAACTTCCTCTTACTTCCTCTGTTGGCCGACTACACTGCCTTAGCCCATAGGACCGGCGTGACAGACGAATGACGGCGCATTATGTAATCCTCCACGCCATGACTGGGGAATGCTTCGGGGAGTATGACTGGGAGTTGTCTTCCGTTCTCCAGCAAGAGGCTACACTATGACACACACACGTGTGTGTGTGTGTGTGTGTGTGTGTGTGTGTGTGTGTGTGTGTGTGTGTGTGTGTGTGTGTGTGTGTGTGTGTGTGTGTGTGTGTGTCAGAGAGAGGGAGCAAGAAGTTATTTATAGCTTGCTTTTGGTGTAATACTTGTTTTATACTTAAATACTTTTTGGCAATGTGTGTAATTTGCAAATGCAGGGCATTCAAAAATGAAATAGAGACAACATTGAGGGAAGTATAAATCAAAACAAAGAAGTCTGAATGACACAGAGTTAAAGCCAGAAGTGAGGCTCTTACCACGTAATAGCAGGTCGTTCTTGCTCTAGAAATCTAAAAACGTATCCCATCTCTCCTGACAAGAAAGGGGGTTGAATCCGCCGAGATTTGAAGCTTAGGAAACGGTAAAGACAGAAGTGGTCTTCCTGTCAGAAGTGCCTTTTAAGGCCTGCCCTTCTAAAGCGACTGCCAAGCCCGATTATGAGATACGAGGATGTTTTGATCTCCATTAAAACACCAGAAGAAAAAACAACACGAAAATGTCTCGAGACCGCCTGCCATGGCTCCTTCAGAGGAAGCCAGCTTTAATACGTTATGAAGTCTGGGGCACTACCCGCGGTAGTAGAAAGAAGGCTATAAATAGTCACAGATAATAACAATACATGACAGGAAAAATAATCTAAGGGAGAAGTATAAAGAAAACTTGAATGGGTCGGCCATTACAGTTTACTAATTTACAGTGGCGTGGAAAAGAGGCGCACCGTCTTATGCTAGGCTTTGATTTCATCAGCGCATTACAGAAAGTAGTGGAGCTCTCAACAAGTCCTGACATTACTTTATAACCCCAGGTGACCAACAGCACATATTTTACTGCATATCAGGTGAACCTCATCTGTTAATTTTGACTTAAAAAAAGAATAGTGGTGTGATAAAAAATAACATTGGTAACTAAACTTAACAATGTAAACATGGGTTTGTATCTCATTATAGAAAAGCAGTTCCAATACTTAACTGAAGAAAACGACCAAAGATATCACACAAAAGATGTGACTACAAGTAGCTTGAATCTTCAACCCAGATGTTGCTAGAATAGTTCTGTCATCTTCAATTACTTCAGATTAGTAAAGCTGACCAAACTCCCTGATGGGCAACTGCCACTCATTAGTTAACTCGCTGTTAAAAAGGCTGATTGTATTACTTAAGTAAGTAGGCTACTGGTAATATAGGGAATTATATTTGAGACGACATTATTGAGACGTTAATTGGCTGGTTTTTTTTCTGTGTCAAACCTGTAGTCTTTTTTTTAAATCAACTTGATTTAACTTTAAAAAAAATCTGTGTGTCAACATGAATGGTATGGTTTATATCCACTGAACAATAAAACCAATGCAAACACGCCAGCACAAACTGAGCACAAAACTATCCCTCAAAATAAACAGTCGGCATGGATTCTGTATAATAACGGTTGTTGACAATATAGAGGCCCATTGAAAATGCAATAGTCAGTGTTAAAACCAACAAATGAAAACGTGTCATATTATTTCAAATGTCAGTATCAAAATAATAAACGTGGTCCATGAATGTGTCAGGGCTTTACTTGGACTTTAGTTTAGTTAGTGATGTTCATGTGGTGCGAACTGAGAGTATCAACACCACTCAAGGGGCCGCCCATAAGTGAACCCAACAGTTTAACCCCAAGTTTGTGGGATAACTCTTGTTAAAAGAGGGTAGCAATGCGGCCAGGCGGGTACAAACAGAGAGCGGGAACCCTTACAAACTATCACTTCGTCCGGACAACGTGCACTACAATACAATGCGTCTGTTAGCCACAGTGTTTCTCCGGTGGGTCGTGCGCCGAGTAGCGGCAGCTCTTTACTGCATTAACGGGTACACACCACGCCATACACCCGCTGGGGCTTTGTGGCTTACAGCCATGCTATTCACTGGTCCGCGGTATAAACTTGACCAAACTGCCCACTGTGCATAATTATCCCGCTAGAACAATAATTATGATGGCTATAAATGCTACTACCATTACATGCAGTTTCCCAGAGCTCGTAAGCACGTTAACGTTATATGATCCCGGTAACATGTTGTCGATCTGTTGTTACGTTAAACACCGTCCTCTGGAAGTGCCCCACCGATCCAGGAACACACGTCCTTACGGGATTAGCACGAATAAAATATGTATTTCAGAGAAGCAAGTAGGCTTCAGGCGTTGTAATAGTAGTGAAACGTGTAGTCTAGCCCCAGAAATATCCCGATAAACAGATGCAGTACTTACTGGAGGAATCCTCATCTTTACGCACAGTGCCTCGGAAACCCTTCGCCACTATCCGTCATACCTAATCGCATTTGAAGGCTATTTCTGACTATCCTCCCGTAGATCACTACTGCCCAGACTCCCGACAGAGCAAGTCGAAAAGTACAGCCTCTAGTCTACTGTAGTTGCGCGACAGGACTCAAGGATCCCTCCTCCTCCCCCCCAATGTGGAAAAAGGGTTAGGCTAGGCTGCTCGCTTCGAGCTGCAGCACCAGACATCTTGGCTCAAGCCCGGGCTGAACGCTGAGCTCTGCGCCCCGCAGAAGCAGCAGCACGGCGCGGCTCCTCCCTTGACGACACCGCGGTGGAGCCAAAATGGCAATCGTAACCTTAGAAGCCGCTGCGAACTGTAACGAGTGATCTACTGCCCCTGGATCCACACTACTACTAGAGAATGCAGCAAAGGAGCACGCATGAAACGTCATCGATGGCAATTAATTCAAAACGGGATTCAACGCTGTTACGTAAGGGTGCAGGCCTGCGCTGATCTCGGGAACCCAGAAGTTGTATTGGATCTGATTTGTGAGACTGGATACGATTAGGGCTGTTTATGGAAAATCCTCGTATTATTGTGAGGAGTAGAGTGGACCAGGATTTATACAATGACATGGCCGCAGTGGGATGTGGACGGGCTGGGAACAGCCTGGTTCCGAATCCGAACCCAGTGACAGTCCATGCACATGAAGCCTACATCGTTTGATATCTGCCTTTCTAGCGCCATCTCCGGGTGAATCGGCGCAGCTGTCGTTGCATTTTCCATAAAAGCATGAAATATCTGGCCTGGACATTATTTGAATCGATGCATATACGATATATTCTATATGTATGCAGTACATTGAGATAACACCTACATAATTATTGATACATTGTTAACTTTTAATTAAGTACACTTCTTACTTACTTAGCCCATGTATGTCGGCCTTTCGGAAGTTTCTTATACGACTTGAAGCTTTGATAATCATTATTAATTATTATAATCTTTGTGAAACGCAGTCTGTAATGGCCAAGGTGGAATTTTCCGTGCGTGTCCAGTCCACGCGCTTGCACAATTCAGAAAGTTCCAGTTGTGCGCCAGGTTTAGGAACACGGTGTTGTTGCCCATGGAAACATAACATGACATTCTCAATAAAAATGTGAATACTAAATGATTATATTATAGGATGGACAATATTTGGTTAATATTTATATTTGAGAAATTTCTTTTTTTTATTGAAACGTTCCTATTCGCTAAAGTGTCCCTGGCGATGTCGTCACTGGCGGTGTCGTCACGGGGACATACCGAAACACATCACGTGAACAGGGAAGCTTGGGATTCGAAGCTCTGAAACTTTGGAAAGTGAAGGCACAGTGACATCTCGTGGATCACTTACAGCATTGCAGTCGTTTCCACTCCTGTGGACGAAGCGGTCATGAGTCATGAAAGGAACAACCATGGATTGATGGATGGATGGATGTGATAATAAAAGCTGCATGTGCTCATTGCTCAGACCACCGATATGCATGTGTCCTATATAATTATTTGAATATGCCACAAAAATACATAAATAAACCTTTTGTTGATCGGTTGACTCACTAAAAATATGAAACACAGATGGCTCAACCTGGACGAGCCTAAGCTGATCTTCCTTCCAGGAAAGGCATCTCCCATCCACGACGTCTCCATCGATAGCGAACTCTGTGGTGTCTGTGGTTCAGACGGTGAGGAACACGGGTGTGGCCCTGGATGACCTGCTGTCCTTGACTGCCAACATCTACCTGTCACTACCTGCTACGGCAGATACATGCACCCCTTCAGGGGAATACGTCGATCCCTCATCCAGAAGGCCACGTAGCTTTCGGTCCAGGCTCTTGTCATCTCGAGTCTAGACTACTGCAATTCATGAAATTTACTGCATCAAAATTTACTTATTTGATGAATTTGTAATGTGCTTGAATGATTCTTGCAATTGCTGGGATTCATCTTCATTGTTGAATGCACTCATTGTTCGTTTCTATTATTTAAAAGCATCAGCTAAATCCATCTCATCTATTGTCATATATTTGCTCTTATGACCTGCTACTCGTGAAGATCCCTACAAAACCGTCACTGTAAATACTCTCCTCCACTAGACTTTTCAGAGTGGGTGCCATGGTGGTAGCCTATCACAGGACAGCATTCGGTGACATTTAGTGGCCCCCAAGGGTTGACAGAGTGAGTGGTGCTGCAGACTGCTGCTCGGCTGAACACGACGATAGTGACTCATGTCAAACCACTTTTTGCATACCGCAGGGTTTACTTTTACTTTCACTTTAGAATGCAAAAACGTTAGTTTTGCATTCTCTTAATGTGCACGACCATACGAGGTATTCTACTGCTGCATAGGTTTCTGCCCCACAACATATACATATTTTCTATGTTACACAATGCTTGCTTGCATCCTGTGTATTTTCTATATTTAGCCTTCATGATTTCTGCCTGTTCTTCTAGCTGTGACTCATGTCCCCTCAGGAGATAAAAAGTTTCTTTATTGTCTTTTGGGTGAAGATGGGAGAGCAGATTAATTAGGAGGGACTAATGGGACACAGCGTGGCAACAGCCCTGAGCCCTGAGCGTATCAACCGATAGGCCCCAGGGGTATTGATGCTCTCTGGATGAGATCTTCGGTCTCTGGGATCGACCTGAATCAAAGTTCCTCAAATTCGTTGGCATCCTTAACTTTCATCACCCGCATATATTAAATGAGCACTTCCTCTTCATCGAGTGGTTCAACTGGAGCCAGTGGTCTTCTTCACTGATGGGGTGGGGCTTAAATCACTCGCCATGAACGTCTTTCTGTCAGAGTCATCAATACAGACACTTTGTATTGATGATTGCTCAAACCTAAATTATTTCCAGCTATCCATTTTAACTGGTGTGTATGTGTCCGTCCCATCAGATTTAATCTGCATACATCTCCCGATCTCCCTACTAGGACTTCTGACCTATACTCAATTTACTTATATCTGTATGTATTTCATGAATATAAGTATGCTTATATTTGTGTGTATGTCTACATTTTAGGGAAAGGGGGACCGGGCTGGAAAGGAAATCCTCTAGGGGAACAATGCTCATGGGGAACACAAATACACACTTAATAACAAAGGAGAGCTTCCTGCATCATGAATCAATTTATTAAAATCAAACCCTGTTGAACGAAGCTGCTCATTTGAACACATTTACATTTTCATTTGTTCAGGCACGAAATGCCAACGGTAAAACCCCAATCAAAGATACCGGAGGAAAGTGAGAGACAGCCAAACATCTAAACTTAACAGGTAAATATGGCTAAGTTTGAATATATTTAAATGTTACCACACTCGTCAGAGGAACCCTTCTGTAGCTCTGACCATGTTTTATTTTACATTTTTCTAAAATCAGGCCAATCACAATCATCCTACATTTTAAGGGGAGCAACATGATGCATAGGAATGCAATTTATGATTTATCTTGTTCATCTCTGTCCAACGTCTCTTGCATATCATCCATTTCGACAAATACCTCATGGTGAATAAATGCTGAAACAACAGGTTATCAGAAAGTACAACAAATTGGATACAAATTTAACTAATAATAATATTTTTTATTTTTGGTTGCCTTTCCAGTCACCAAATGCCAACTAACAGGTGACCTTCTTAACTGGCTTGCTTGTTCTAATAAAAGCATTTTTTTATGTGTATAGCAAATTTCATATATATATTTTAATTATGAGGTAATACAGATTACGGAAATCAAGCTCTTCTGATTGGCCTAGCACATGGGGCTGATGGGAACACCGCGCTTGGGCTCGTATTTCGTTGTCCTGGTAACCATGGTGATGCAGTCGATGATGGGACAGACACTGAGACACAGCGTGCAACCAGTGCAGCTGTCAGTGACGAAGGGAAGATGGGTCTCTGGATCAAACGTTATGGCCTGGAGGGAGGGAGGGAGGGAGGGAGGGAGGGAGGGGGAGAGAGAGAGAGAGAGAGAGAGAGAGAGAGAGAGAGAGAGAGAGAGAGAGAGAGAGAGAGAGAGAGAGAGAGAGAGAGAGAGAGAGAGAGAGAGATAGCGTGAGCGAGAACGAGAGCGAGAGATAGCTGGGTTAAGTTGAGTTGAAAAATTATCTTCACCATACTCATTTGAAGGTTAAAATCCATTCACGGTAATTCCCTGTAAACTATAGACCCTTTTTCTCCAAAGGGTCATCGTAGGATGGACACGGGTGTCAGTCATAACTGTATTTATGTGTCTGCTCCAGCAAAGATCCACATAGAAGGAGCACACCCCTGATTACAGATAGAGAGAGCAAAGTACCACTAAGTACAACCATGCTACAACTTGTTGTTCAGTTGATTCCCGGTCCAGTGTGGAACCGCACACTCTTGTTCAGATGGCGAATAATATTTTAATGAACAACGTTTCGGCCTGAGGCCTTTTTCAAGTTTCACATTATGCCGATCACGCTACCAAACCTTGCTCTCCATACAACTGGCATATTTTCCACCATGATGCAGAGAGTTTTGGAACTTTAAACGGACCCCAGGTTTCACGGTGTGCACTAGTGGTGACACTTTAATGGTATAGGGAGAGGGAAACACAAATACATTGAGAAAGACATGGCTGGTTACTGAGTGACGAGGCGCCCCCTACCTGGTATCCTGAGTCGTTGCAGGTCATGTAGCACTTGCCACAGTTGATACACATGTCCTCGTCGATCAAGGCCAGCACCTGGAACCACAGCGAGGACGTGTTATACAACCAGTTGGACGGCTTGGGATTTTTATGTAAATACTAGGGCTGGGCAAAGATTACAAGTTTTAATCGCGATTAATCACATAGCATTGGTGAGTTAACTTGCGATTAATCGCACTTACAATTCACAATTACATTTTAAATCAATGAGATTATCAACTGGAATGACACATTGTCCTTCATACCAAATGTACCTAATAACCAAAAACGTGTTAAAATAAAATTGCGTTAACGCGTAATTACCGCTTAACTTGCCCAGCCCTAATAAATACACATGATAGTATTCTCACAATTAAGCTTAAAATGCTATAATATACAGTATATGCTACATTATTTTCATATTGAATTAGTTACAATATACAATGAGATGCCCTTAAAACATTTACACACAGAAGGTCCAGATCAGATTTATTAAAGGAGGGAATCTGAGTGTGCAGAGATACAATTCACCAGGACTGAGGAGAAAGGTTTCCTTGACAACGGACCCAAACTGCTGTTGTGTAGGAAAACAGACAGGTTAAGGGAAGGCACAACTTCTGGTACCTGTTCCTTGTTGTCCAGTTCTTGGTACGCTCCGATGTGGCGCAGTGCTCTGGCTATCACGTCCTACACACACACACACACACAGACACGCACACGCACGCGCACACACACACATTTATATAAGCATATCACAGACCCTTATTACAATGTGTCTGTGTGTGTGTGTGTGTGTGTGTGTGTGTGTGTGTGTGTGTGTGTGTGTGTGTGTGTGTGTGTGTGTGTGTGTGTGTGTGTGTGTGTGTGGGTTTACGTGTGTGTAAAAAACATACGCACACTCTAAATTTGCATATGAATTTGAACTGTAAAAAAGTAGGACATTAGGATGTGAAAATTATTATATGAAATAAAAAAAAAAACTCCCGCAGTTGAGCTTGTCATCGCCCCCATCCTGTCCATCCCTTTTCTTCCACAGGGAATATAGTCAAATATATTTTTTCACCTTCTTATGACAAATGTTCTTATCGTAAGTCGCTTTGGATAAAAGCGTCTGATAAAAATACCCTAAATGAAAAAATGTAAATGTAAATAGTAAGAGATTGGCACTGGGCTTGTTGTCACATTTAACTGCAGGTTCCCAATGGCTTGATTATTATTTTTCTGTTTCAGTTAAGACATTGTTGTTCCATGTTAGCCAGCAGAGTTTGCTTGGAGCCTTGAAAGTCCGTTCAACTTCTGGAGCCAGATCAAATAAATGGTTTTTCATATATTATTTGATAACCCTGTTTTGATACAGGTTGAGTTATATTCATACAGGTTAAACGAAAATCTGATATATTTTTGTCAAACAAAACTTTGGTGAGAAAGGATCCTTTCTCAAAACCACTCCTAGTGTGTGTGTGTGTGTGTGTGTGTGTGTGTGTGTGTGTGTGTGTGTGTGTGTGTGTGTGCAAACCTTGACAGCAGGAACCGGCTTCTTGGATAAGTTGACTTTGGGTTCGGTGGTTTCCGTGACAACGCCAACGCCGCTGTCTCTAGTCTGTCTCTTGTACGCCGCGATGGCGTCCTGCTTCTCCTGTAGATATGAGCCGAAACTGGGGAGGCTCTGCACGCACACACACACACACACACACACACACACACACACACACACACACACACACACACACAC
>NC_079419.1:2102070-2207507 GCF_026213295.1 Gadus chalcogrammus
GAATAGAATGAATGAATCAATGATGACTGAGGTGCATTCATCATGATCCAAAGACACACAAACACACGTATCGCGCTGCAACGATGACTTTGCTCTTTCATGTTCAGGATCAGCGTGCGTGTGCGTGTGTGCATGCGTTCACGTGCGGGAGGCACGTGTGTTTCCCCCGGCCCACCTTGTCCAGTCCAAAGGTCTTGGTGAGAGCGAAGCCCCAGCCTTGCTCGAAGGCCCGGCGGATCATGGCGCAGCTGGTGGTGGGGGGGGCGGACGCCAGGCCGAAGGGGTTGGGGAAGCGGATGCCGCACACCTCCACGCTGATGTCCACGGCGTCGATGGCGCTGTAGAACAGGGGCAGCTTGGGCACGGCGCTCACCGCCTGCCCGTGGAGAGACTGCAGGGCGACAGAGAGAGGGGGGGGCGGTCCGACCCCTGGTCAGTACCCGGGCTGCTGATTGTGGCACGAAGGCGTAAGGCTGTGAGACATAATGCTGATTTCATGTTTGAAAGCGTTATGTCAACGGACACCGAAAGCAAATCCGGAGACAAGAAGGCCAAAAACATTTCTAGCAATAGAAATGTGGGAGGTTGTGAATCGATTCTGATGATATAAGATACACCATTCTTACATGAAGGGATTTTTTCCCCCACCTACTCGATGTTTTTACCCTGCTTTGACCGCTCCGTGTAGGGTCCAGAGTTACTGTGAGGTTATCTGCTCTACTGTAGTCTACTGTAGTCTACTGTAGTCTCTACTATAGTCTACTGTAGTCTACTGTAGTCTACTGTAGTCTCCTGTAGTCTCTACTATAGTCTACTGTAGTCTACTATAGTCTACTGTAGTCTCTACTATAGTCTAATGTAGTCTACTATAGTCTACTGTGAGTCTACTGTAGTCTACTATAGTCTACTGTAGTCTACTGTAGTCTACTGTTAGTCTACTGTTAGTCTACTGTAGTCTACTGTTAGTCTACTGTTAGTCTACTGTTAGTCTACTGTAGTCTACTGTTAGTCTACTGTTAGTCTACTGTAGTCTACTGTAGTCTACTATAGTCTCCTGGGCGCCCTGGTGCATAACGGAGCACCAGTGTTTGTCCTATGATGGCTCCTCCGGGGAAAGTAATTTTATTGCTACCCTTTGACGTGACCTCAAACCCATCTTTCGCCACATTTACGCTTGCAGCACTATTCCTAGAATGTCTCCTCGCCTCTCTTATCTAGTAACACACGAGTGTGGTGTTGGATACTGATAATGAGCTCGACTGATAGCGGCTACACGTTGCAGTCAGCGATTTACAACCGCAGGTGGTTCAAGGGACGGCAGCAAGCTTTTTACGAATAATCAAGAAGCTTTTACGTTACGTTTATTGCTACTACTACTAAGCCTGGCAAGACAAGCCAGACCCACATCAAGATGTTGGGTGTGGGAGCACTCCATTGGCACGGCTCAATCCGAGGGGTGGCATAAACGGTTGTCTTTCAAATTCCCTCTGCACGCAATAGGACAGCGCTACAATCAATCACGTAGCAGGGACCACATGGACTTGACACGGAACAGTCGCAACTCTGTTGTGGTTATGTTAGGCCCGCCCACCGACTCCATACACGATGTGATTGGCCGACCAGAGTTTGTTTTTTTCCGGCTCGCAAGCTAATGGAGGGTTTCTAGACGACCCTGGCTGCACATTAAATTTGCTGCCGCTAGTGGAGTCTGGATTTCTGGGCTAACTACTACTACTACAACATTAATATTTTGTTATGTAGCAGATGCTATATCCAAAGCGACTTTGGAGGAGCAACACCTTGATGGAGAGCAGAGTAGCAATAGGCATCAGAACCTTTTTTATGGAGTAGTGGAACTGCAAATTAAAAGTACCGAAAGATAAGTTAGTTTTACTTTCACTATCATTGTTTAACTTTTTTACTATCACAAAAGTTAAACAAAACTGGCTCGTCGACGCTCTTACGCGCGGGCGGCGGGCGGCCTCGTCACCTGGATGTATCGGTGCATGTGCCAGGAGGCCTGCTTGCCGTCGTTGACCGACTCCACGGTGGTGTTGGCCAGGCCGGCGATGTCTCCGCCCGCGAACACCCAGGGCTCGCTGGTCTGCATGGTGTCCGTGCTGATGTCGGGGGTCCCCCAGCGGTTCAGCTTCACCGGGGCCAGGGCCTCCGCCACTGGGGGGGCAGCAGGAGGGTTCGGTTGGATTTGACGTTTATAGGTCAAATGTGCAAAGAACATCGAATGTTCATCGAATGAGAGAAACAAAAAGAAGGCTCTATTTTTCCTTTTTTTTTCTTAACACATTTGAAAAGGAGTGGGGAGAAGTATACACTTGTTTAATCCCACCCCCTTTCATTAAATCATGCAATAATTATAAACTACTACCTGTTCCCTTTACTTAAATTAAACTTGCAATTTATGCAATTAATAACGGGAAAATAATTATGTAATATTTGATTTAGCCACTTAGAAGCACAAAACATATTTTCTAAAGCTAAGTATATACAGTAAGTATACCTACTTGAACACATATTCACATGTAAGTGCATATACACAAGTTCATACACAAAATCATTCAATTCATGCACAAGATCAGGTGAGTGACAAGAGCTCAACCACTGGGTTGGGTTTGAGGCGTTATGACACGACTGCTGTAGTCATAGAAACACTGGAGGGGGGTTGACTCTTTCAGGGTGCCTTACCGGTGGACTTAAACCTTTAACATAACATAAATTTAACAATTATTCGCCAAAGGGGAAGTGAAGAGTGGGGGATTCTTCCCTACTATTCACGGAGCCTGAGGTGAATACTTGTTTTAGTGTGTATAAAACGTGAATGCTCCAAGTATAAACAAGATAACACTTTATGCCGGGGTTGATTTGTTTTTATTAGGGGTTGATTTGTTTTTATTAGCGTGGCGAGACGACCGTGTGTGCGTGCGACGAGGTCGTCGAGCCACAGCCGTGCGTGCGTGCGTGCGTGCGTGCGTGCACCTTGCGGGTCGTCGAGCATGGAGCCGAAGGCGCTGATGACGTAGTCGGCCTTCAGGCGGACGGTCTGCTCCTCGTCCTCCAGCCACTCCCCGTCCTCGCTCTGCTCCGTGCGGCAGAACTCCAGCCCCGCCACGCGGCCCGCCTTCAGCAGCACCTGGCGCGGCGACAGGAAGGGCAGGAACTCACAGCGCTCCTCCTTCGCCAGCTCCATCTGGGGAGGGTATGAGCACCGGGTCGAATACCGCAGAACTTCAACTTATCCACTTCCTGTTCCACACGTTATCCAACAGAATTTGCTTTTTTTGTGATTCAGCGAGGCCGGTTGAAACTGTTATTCAGTGGTGCTGTGCTCTCTCATTCCAACCCTTCTCCAACACGCTGTCCTGTCTTTATTCACTGTTCTGTCCATAAAGGAAACGAAAGCCCTTGAGAGTATATCGATATAAATACATACAAATATTATAACAATAGCAATTCTTAGTGATGTGATTGATTGGCTATGATATGGATTCACCCCTCCCAGTACCCTCCCCCCCCCCCCCCCCCCCCCCTACCTCCTCGGGCTCCGCCCTGATGTTGGTGAAGCCCCGCCCCCTACCTCCTCGGGCACCGCCCTGATGTTGGTGAAGCCCCGCCCCCTACCTCCTCGGGCACCGCCCTGATGTTGGTGAAGCCCCGCCCCCTACCTCCTCGGGCACCGCCCTGATGTTGGTGAAGCCCCGCCCCCTACCTCCTCGGGCACCGCCCTGATGTTGGTGAAGCCCCGCCCCCTACCTCCTCGGGCACCGCCCTGATGTTGGTGAAGCCCCGCCCCCTACCTCCTCGGGCACCGCCCTGATGTTGGTGAAGCCTTTGCGGAAGCAGACGAAGACCCGGCGGGCTCCGCAGCGCAGCGCCGAGGTGGCGCAGTCGAAGGCCGTGTCCCCGGCGCCCAGGACGATGACCACGCCCCGCAGCTCAGGGAGGGCGGAGCGGCAGCTGCACATACCTGGAGGAGGAGGAGGGGAGGGGGGGGAGGAGGAGGAGGAGGAGGGGGGGGAGGGGGATGAGGTGGAGGAGGAGGAGGAGGAGGAGAGGAAGAGGAGGAGAAGGGGGAGGAGGAGGAGGAGGGGGAGGAAGGGAGGAGGTCATGGAGAGGGTAGATAGATAGAGACTTTATTGTCATTGCACATGTCACATGTCACATGTCACATGTCACGAAAGTTACATCCCGTCCAAGAAACATAAAAAGGCAGTGTTGGGAGACAGGACGGAGAGACTGTCGGGACGCATGCGCCCCCTCTTTATTAGATAAGAAAAGATAAACAAGCGGGAAAAATTTGTGGAAAAAAAGTTAATTCCAAAACTAGGCTCAGGGGGGCACAATGTAGGAATTAGGAAAAAAACACCTCAGCACATAAGCAACATGTCAAAAACATCACAAACACATGTGGGAGGGGGGAAGGGTGTCGGGGAGGGGGGGCGTCCCAGCTCAGACACCGGGGGGGGGGACGCAGCCAGCGGGCGCGTCGCCTCACTCGCGGCGTACTGTACTGTGACGAGGGACGGGAGGGGGTGAGTCCAGGGGGTGTGTGTGTGTCATGTGTCTTCGTGTGTGTGTGTGTGTGTGTGTGTGTGTGAGCCCAAGGACTCTCTCTCCACCCACCCGGGGGGGGGGGGGGGGGGGGGGGGGCGAATGAAGATAATGAATGCTTTGGGTCAGGCCGACTGCCATTTTCACCTGCCTTAAGTCTCTCTGGGTGGGAGGAGTTTAGGGAGGAAGGGAAGAGGAGGGGGGTAGGAAGAGAGGAAGGGTTAGGTAGAAGAGGGAGGATCTGGTTTAAGTTGAACCTGGCTTGCTGGCTGTTGCAACCATGGGCAGGAAGTCTTTGGAGGTGAAGAAGCCTTGGTCCATGGTCAAATCTTTGAAGATCTTAGCTCTGTTGGCCTGGGGCAGACCTAGAGAGAAGAGACCTGGATCAGACCGACGGACGGACAGAGCGACCAATGGTAGCGCGACAACAAGGGCTACTGACCAATCCCGACGAAGACAGCCTTGAAGCCCTTGTTTTTCAGCGACTGCAGCGTTAAACCATCGACACCGAGGCCCTGCTCACAGACCACCTGCAACACACACACACACACACACGGAAACACACATACACACACACACACACACACGGAAACACACACACACACACACACACACACACACACACACACACACACACACACACACACACACACACACACACACACACACACACACACACACACACACACACACACACACACGGAAACAAAACAGCCCTCTGAGTAAACGTGATCTTCAGACAAATAAACAAAACTACAACTTATCTTATCAAATCCGCCAGGGTTTGCGTAATCATTACCATTATCTGGATGTCATTGCCTAATATCCGGGAGGGTGGGCCCTGACTGCCTGTTACTTCAGACGGTCACGGGTCACGTCCCACCATATATATAACCATGTTATAAGTGGTCGAGTACTAAAGTCTGCACATTGAGCTTGTTTTCACTGTTTCTTAGAAAAGCAGTCCACACTTAAAGGTTGACTTGTGTGTAGGTGTGTGCGTGTGTGTGTGTGTGTGTGTGTGTGTGTGTGTGTGTGTGCGTGTGCGTGTGCGTGTGCGTGTATGCGTACGTACCTTGACCCCCAGGTCCTTCATGAGGCCGATCTCAAACTGGACGACCTCACTGGGCAAACGGAACTGCGGGATCTCTGACATGCTGCGCAAAACACACACCGTTTCCCTGGTTTCATATTCCACCAATCCTCACAGGGAGTCTTGCTATCAAAACCTACAATGCTGGTACTTCCTTACAATGCCTAAAAGTACTTGTCCAAGTTTAGTAGTTCTATGCGTTTAGTATTTATATACGTTTAGAGGTTTTAGAAGTTTAGTGGTTCAATACGTTTAGTGGTTCTGTAAGTTTTCGTAGTTGTATACATTTACTGGTTCTATACTTTGAGTGGTTCTATACGTTTAGTAGTTCTAAAAGTTTGGTGGTTCTAAACGTTTAGTGGTTCTCTACATTTAGTAGTTCTTCAAGTTTCATAGTTCTATACATTTACTGGTTCTATACGTTCACTGGTTATATACGTTAATATAATATATATAATATATATATAATTTAAGTATTTATACAACGGGGGACCTAAATCCAGCGATCTGATTGGTTCCCAACTGTTGTATAATGAGCGTATACATAACTGCTATGACGCCCGATAATTTTGTGAAAGTTTGTATATCACTCCGCGCCTGGAAATAGAAACAGTTACAAAGTAAAACATGTGTTGAATGATGGAGAGGGTGTAAATGTTGTTACTCCGGGAGTGAGCAAGGCGATGGAGGGACTAACGAAAGCTTAGGCACACGGCGAGTGAACTGCTCCTTAGGATAAATTGCCGGCGAACCGCTCTATCGGAGCCTTCTCTCGGAGGGACGCTAAAGTGTGTTGCATAGCGACCGTCGATGCATAGCGGCAGCCAGGAGGGACTACTTTTTGGTAGTCTTTAATAAAAACGTCTATTTTGACTTTCTTGGTTTCTTTTTAAATGTAGTGTGTCTACGACTTTCGTTCCGCCATAACAGTAACCGTTGTATAAAAGCAATAGATCACTTAGTATGTATCAGTGGTATGTGCTCATTATACCACTGTGAAGGGGGTCGCCGGCCCTCCGCTGCGCGTCGGGGCCGGACAACGCCCCTTAACAGTGGTAGGCTGTGGTATAATGAGCACATACCACAGCCTGGCGTGATCTATTGCTTAAATATATAATATAAGTGGTTCGATACATTTAGTAGTTCTAAAAGTTTAGTGGTTCTATGCGTTTAGTGGTTCTATACGTTTATTGGTTCTTTAAGTTCAGTGATTTAATAGTTCTATGTACTAAAAGGCTACGAGTGGCATAGCTGCAAGTTTATTCAAAGTAATGCTGCTTTAGAGAGTTTTAGAGAAGCACACAATACTTTCTAAATAATTCAACTTTCATAAGAGATTGTATTACTTATGTAAAGGTTGCATAATCAAATGTTGCATATGGACAGGTCATGGCATGGCATTAGCACAAACACAATCACTTTTCATTGACATTGACGTCAGGCAGATGCTAAAATTGTATTTGTTCTCAAACTCTTAAACTTCCCTTGAAGGAGGGATCCCTCTGCCTGCGTTCCTTGTTTTAGGATAAGTAGGGCTGTCATCAAATGTGGCCTGTGAAGCCCTTTGAGACTGACTGTGATTACGATCTATACAAATATAATGGACGTGAGTCGAATGGAAGTCCCCATCCTTCCTTCTCAAACAAACCAGAGCCATCACTCCACGAACCTCAGGCCTCCGATGTATTTCTGCTTCTCGAAGATGGTGAGGTCGCTGTACCCCAGACGGGCCAGGAAGGAGGCACAGCTGATGGAAGCCGGCCCGCAGCCAATCAGAGCGATGGGTACGTTGTAAGACTCTGGCATCTCATTGGCCGGCGGCAGCTCCGGGTTGCGGATCTGTGGGATTCCCATCTTGCTGAACACCTGACGCGGTGAGACCGGAAACAGACCCAGTCAGGAAGGCCCGAAACAGACCCAGTCAGTAAGACCCGAAACGGACCGGGTCAGGAAGACCCGAAACGGACCCAATCAACACTCCGTCTCATAAGAGGAACAAGCACAGTATGACACTGAGAACATGTTGAGCCTGCTCTAGAGCTGGGCGATTAATCGATTTTTAATCGTAATTCAAATTAATGGTCAATAATAGATTTTTTTTTAAATAAAATAGATTATTAAAAAATCGATTATTAAATTTCAACATGGCAGCATGCGCTGAAAATAGTGGGCGTTTAGACGTTGCCTTTAATCTGTGGTCACCAAATGTTGCTTTTGTTAATCTTCAAATAATATCTAAATCGCCCAGCCCCAGCTTGCTCATACGAACACCAGCACATGCATGGGGTTTGTACGATTAGAAAAATATTTTTTTATCAAAAAGAAATTTTGACCCCCAAAGTGTTTGAATCAAATGTTTACTGAGAGAAAACCATGAAGTGTGTTATTCTCGAACGCAACTTATAGAAGTAGTTAATGTGTTACGCAGCGACGTCCCAGTTTATGAGACGGGTCGGCATCCTTGACCCTCCGAAGAGCACGACCCGCCTGCCGTGTGAGATAACGTACCTCTGTCGCAAACTGCTGCAACCCCCCTATGTTAATGGGCCCTTCCTCCGAGGCAAACAGGTTGCAGCCCCCGACGCACAGCTCCGAGGTGGGACAGACCATTCCACAGGTCAGCCCCAGGGGGTTATCAGAGAGGATGGATCGGGCCGACCCATAGTAGTTCTGGAAGAACATTAAAGCACCCACACAGTATAAGTATGGTGTGTGTGTGTGTCTGTGTGTGTGTGAGAGTGTATCTGTGTGTGTGTGTGTGTGAGTGTGTGTGTGTGTGTCTGGGTATGTGTGTGTGTGTGTCTGTGTGTGTCCGTGTGTCTGTGCATGCGTGCGTGCGTGCGTGCGTGTGTGTGTCTGGTGTGTGTGTGTGTGTGTGTGTGTGTGTGTGTGTGTGTGTGTGTGTGTGTGTGTCTGTGTGTGTGTGTGAGTGTGTGTGCATGTGCGTGCGTGCGTGCGTGTGTGCGTGCGTGTGTGCGTGCGTGTCCTACCTTATTGGATATACTGGTAATAAATGACTTTACGTCGAGGTTGGTGGGACAACTCTTCTGACAGGGGGCGTCTACACATTTGAGACACCTGTGATGACACGGGAAGCGTTACCTCACAGGCTGAAGGTTAGTCTCAGTCCTCCTGTGACCAAGCAAGAAGTAGGACGTACTTGGACACAAGGAATGAGTCAGACACAATAAAAAGAAAGTTAGAATTAAATAAATCACTTAAAAAGTAACCAATCCTTCTCTCTCTCTCTCACACACACTTACTTAGTCACCCAGTTACACACACACACACACACACTGACACACACACACACGGTCTGTTTGAATGTTTAGACACACAGACACACACCCACCCACACACCCACACCCACACACCCTACCACCCAATCACACACACACACACACACACACACACACACCCACACGCCCACACACCAACAGGGTCTGGGGGGGTTCTGGTGTAAAGTGCATGTTGACTCGCCCAACCCCCCCACCAGATAGTGTGGGGGGGTTGGGACGACATAAGCAGGTTCAAGGGCCCCATAGATCAACGTATGAACTACTGCGGCCCGCGGCCTCCTCCTCTGGGCCCTCAGTGCTCTGGGGGGGGGGGGGGGGGGGGGCTCTGACCTCATGGCCTCGCGCAGAGCTCCGCGTTCGCTCAGCGTCGTGTGTTTGATGTCGTCAAAGTTGTTCTCCAGCTTCACGCACGACTGGGGAGCGGAAAGCAGGAGGAAGATGAGGAGGAAGATGAGGAAGAAGATGGAGAGGAGGAAGTTGGGGGAGGAAGATGGGGGAGGAAGATGGAGAAGAGGAAGATGGAGGATTCAGCGCGCACGCACAGCTGAGCTCAAACAGGGCCATGTATAAATTAGGATGCTTTATTAGCATATTATATGACTAAGTACTAACTAATACAACTTTTCAATGATAGTACGCCATACCATACTGTTATGCTTTACTAGAGTACACTAATATGCTACCTAATTGCTACCCATTAAGTTAAGTATACTTCATAACTAAAATATATTTCATATTTCATTTTCTGACACATTGACACATGTTGTGTGCGCGTGAATGTGTGTGTGTCTGTGTCTGTGTGTGTGTGTGTGTGTGTGTGTGTGTGTGTGTGTGTGTGTGTGTGTGTGTGTGTGTGTGTGTGTGGGTGTGTGTGTGTGTGTGTGTGTGGGGGGGGGGTTTCTTACATCACAACCATGCTCAGCGTTCCTCTTCCAATGTTTCTTCTCTTTCTTCTTGGTTGCCGTGGAGATGACGTCGGCATGTGTCTTCACTCTTGGGTTCAGAGCCAAGATGCTCTGTTGGAATAAGAAGTTTCACACCCTCACTGAAAACAAATTCAATTTTTCTATATCCAAGTTTGCAAATGCTCCCCCTGTAGGCCTATTGTACAGCGACGATCTGGAGGCTTAACGAGGATGATTCCAGTTTAATTACAATCCCTTACCTCCCTCGGTTATTTGCAACTATTGATATTTTTGACATTCATCTTCCAAAAGAAAGTGTGCTTGGTTTCTGTAAACTGCTGAGTGCAGCAACTATTTAAATTGCTACATAATGTATTGATAAAGATATAGTTATATAGATATAATTACTCTAATATACTATATATATTAATTACTAAATTAATTAATAACTATAATTCAAGCAGTTCTCCCATGCAAACGAATACATTTACAGTTACACATTTACATTAAAATAAATAGAATAACGAAAACCGTGTCAACCATCAACCCCTATCTATGCAACATTTGCAACAGAAAACAACTTGCTGCTTATTTTTCTCGTTTTGCACATGTGAAACTGAAAGTGTTTCGACATCTCAGACTTCCCTCTCCAAACAGTAATGTAATAGTCATCAACAATCAAAAGAGCGTGGTGCGGGGGGGGAAGATCTGACCGATCTTTGTTGCTCAAAGGATTTGTGTCCTAGAAAAGTTCAAGTTGAGGGTGAAGGAGGAAGAGGTATATAAGATATAATATAATATATAATCTTCATCTGGTCACATGATATATAATTTAGAACTCACTCCCACACCAACAGCTGCAGAGTATGGCTTACATTCTACTAGCCTACTTATTCTAATATTAAGGAATACAATCCTACATTACTCAACGTATGTTGAAGACGGGGGAAGAGGGGGAAAAAAATCGATATCTATACCTCTATGTCGGGTAGGTCTTTACTCAACATTCTGCTCAGCTCTGCTCCAACGCGCACCGTCCAAATAGTCCGTGATAATAGCGTTCACAAGGTAGTCGAGATCCCACGGTATTAAGGATATTCAAGAGGTCCGAAGCACTGTCCGGGACGACTCTGATCCGCAGATGATTCTCTAGAAGTTCAACAGTGGGACGTACCTTTGCACTTGGACCAAACCACGTGACCATTATAGACGATCTTTTTATGGTTCCTTATTCCTACAAGGTTTCGGTATGATCCGGGATTAGGATATATACATTGATGTTGACGTGCCATAGCGACTTCAGTTTTCAGATGTCAATATGCTACCGAAATTAAAATATTTCGAATATAATTATCTTTCTATTACCTGTTACAACTACTAAAGACTGTTGCTTCTGCCCCACGTCGTAGTTAAAGTACAAGGATAATTAAATAATCTGAACAGCGCCATCTGGCAGTCATTAGTTATAACCGTTATTCAAGTTTGTTAAATCAGGCAACCGTTTAAAACCGTAGAGCCAACACGGTAAATGTGTTTAATAATGCAACGATTCTGTTCAATGGAGCAAAAGATATGTTTGATGGGTTTCGTGCACCCAAAATGCATGACTATCCGTGTCAATGGGAGCTGTGTCATCCCTGAGGTGTAGCCAGGGGCGCAACTGCCTACTTTCTGGGGGGTATGCAGACACATAGCAGGCGCCCCCCCCCCCCCCCCTAAAACACACTCTGATATTGAATCAAAAAATTCATTTTGAGTGCACCAGGACAGATATCCGATGTTTTTTTTAGAGGCAGCCTTTCTAAGATGCTCTGCCAGTGTAACATCATACCGTGCTATAAGAGATCAAGGATACCCAGAAAATTTCCATTTCTAGGATTTCCTATCTGTGTATTTTGTCCCTGTGAAAAAGAGTTTCCTCGACGCACAATGTTGTTGGTAAAAACATATTTTTACTTAAAAACAATACCACAACAGTCGAGTCACTGGCACAACTCAAGCCTCCCTCCAGTCTAGAACTCTGGTCCTCTTAAGGAGCACCAGAAAGGGTGTGGCTCAATTAACCCATGAGCCACAGCTGCAGACTATTACAGGGCTAACAGCCGGACAGGAACACGGGAATCTTTTCAAACTCAATTCAATTCAATTCAATTTTATTTGTATAGCCCTTAATCACCATTACAGTCTCAAAGGGCTTAACAGGCCAAATATTTGTGACACCCCCCTTTACCCATGCCCCCACACGGGCAAGAAAAAACTCCCTTGAATCAGCAAGGAAGAAATCTTGAGAAGAAACGCAGTGTAGGGGATCCCTTCTTCCAGGGATGGTCAGGAGTGCAATGGGTGCCACAAATGGCATACAGGTAAATACATGCACATCATATTAAAATGGTGATGGGGTTCTGGCCGGTTATCCATGAGGAGAGTCCAGGCATCCAGTCCAGCACCCGCAGCACGCTACAACTGACAGAATAGTGAATTAGAACGGAAAAGTACATAGTGGGAATGTATAATGTAATAAGAAAAGCACAAGCAAACAGAGTAGTCTTCACTACGCATCTGTTGTTTTCACACTCCAAATGCAAGATTGTAGAGGTGCGTTTTGAGCTTCCCTTTGAATAGCTCCACAGAGTCAGCTTCCCTGATCGCTGATGGCAGCCTATTCCATAAAAAGGGGGCTCGATAGGCAAATGCTCTCTGTCCAGCCGATTTCTTTTTAACCTTCGGCAATGAAAGAAGGCCGGCTCCCGAAGACCGGAGAGACCGAGAAGGACTATAAGGAATAGATGTTACAAACGATAGTTATGTTATTATAACTCTAGTTCTATGATTGTAGGCGTAGCCGTCTAGGCTTCGCCTTATGGGCATGTCCCGTGGAAATTCAGACTATGCACCTATCAGCGTGGGCACCGCCCACATTTCCCACGGTATCGTGTCTATATAACGCGGTGTATACCGTCGCTCATCCTCCATGCTTTTCTTTCAGCATCTGGAGGGTACAGCAGGTGGGAAACTAGACGGCTACGCCTACAATCACAGAACTAGAGTTATGATAACATAACTATCGTTCTATTTCATGTAGGCTACGCCGTCTAGGCTTCGATCAAGGGAGAAAAAAGTGAGTCTGTAAAGACTCCGGCTCTAATCCGTGCTTCATGGAACCCATGAAAAGGAAAAGAAAAACCAGAGCAACACGGTTTCCATTAGGTCCGCTACCACCGGGGGCGGAGCCACAGAATCCGGCTCTCCAATAAGGGGACTCTCTCGGCCGTTTCTTATTAGAAGAAAACGGCGGGAGTGCCACACTGGCAAACAAAGCCACCTGACAATTGGCGAGTCAATAGAGAAACCCCCCTAGCCTGTTTTCTATTTGAAAAAAGGTGGGAGTGTAAGACTGGTAATCAAGTCCAACCACGCCGCTTTAAAGAACACGTCTATATTCTTAAGCCGTAAAAGGGGTCCGGGACTCCAGCACAGAGTTGCCGAGTGAGCCCCTGGACATGTCTAACATGTAAAAACGGACAAAGGTGCCGGGGGAAGACCAAGACGCAGCCGCGCAGAATGATGTCTTCCACCGAAACGCCTTGAGTAGAGCCGTTGAAGAGGCCACGCTCCGTGGGGAGTGAGCTTTAACGCCCAACGGTGGCGCCAAGCCCCACCCTCACATACCCAGAGTGCAGCAACTATTTAAATTGTTATATAATGTATTGATAAAGATATAGGTATAGATATAATTACTCTAATATACTATATATATTAATTACTAAATTAATTAATAACTATAATTCAAGCAGTTCTCCCATGCAAACGTATACATTTACAGTTAAATAAATAAAATAACGAAAACGTGTTAACCATCAACCCCTATATTTGCAACATTTGCAACAGAAAATAACTTGCCGCTTATTTTTCTCGTTTTGCACATGTGAAACTCAAAGTGTTTCGACATCTCAAACTTCCCTCTCCAAACAATAATGTAATAGTCAGCAACAATCCAAAGAGCGTGGTGCGGGGGGAAGATCTGACCGAGATGTGACACAAGTTGCTCAAAGGATTTGTGTCCTAAAAAAGTTCAAGTTGAGGGTGAAGGAGGAAGAGGTATTTATTTTCATCTGGTCACATGATATATAATTTAGAACTCACTCCCACACCAACAGCTGCAGAGTATGGCTTACATTCTACTAGCCTACTTATTCTAATATTAAGGAATACAATCCTACATTACTCAACGTATGTTGAAGACAGGAGAAGAGGGGGAAAAAACGCCTAACGGTGGCGCCAAGCCCTGCCGAGAGTAGGCTAAGCAAACACCCCCACATACCCAGCGAGAAAACCGCTGCTTAAAGAGAGAGCGCGGCCCCTGTTAGCGTCGCTATAACACACAAACAACTGTTGTGTGGAGCGGAACGCGGCCGAGCGATTCACGTACATAGCCAACGCCCGAACCGGGCACAGGAGATGCAACTCCGCCTCACTAGAATGAGGCGGGGGGTGAAAAGCCTTAAGCACAATATCCCTCGACCGAAAATAACTATTAATGTTCTTCGGGAGGAACGCAGGATTAGGTCTGCGCAACGCGAAGGAGCTGTCCTCGTTTAGCAACAAGCAACTGGGCTGACAGACAGAGCTGTTAGCTCACCGGCCCGCTTGGCAGAAACCAAGGCCAAGGCATCCAAGGGGGCCTGAGAAAGAGGCTCGAAAGGATCCCTGGACAATCCGCGCAACACGGTGGGGAGATCCCAGCGTGGTGTAAGCACGCGGGAAAAAAGGCCTAACCCGTCTAGCCCCACGCAAGAATCTCTTGACCAGTGGATGGCTGAAGATCGGTCCACCATCACAGCCTGCATGGCCAGCCGAAACGGCTGCCGCATAGACCTTGATAGTGGAGAAGGCCAAACCTTTTTTCCAATAAGTTTTGCAGAAACGAAAGCACGCTTCCCACCTCGCATTGAGATGGGACAGCGTGGTTCGTCTCACACCAATTAGAGAAGGCGCACCACTTCGCCGCATAGAGGGAAGAAGTAGAAGGTGCACGAGCACTCTGAATAGTGTTGATAACCGTCTCAGGCAAACCTTTGCCCTGCAGGATCAACCTCTCAGGAGCCAAATCAACAGTCGTCCCGAGACATCGGGCGGGTGGTGCACCGTCCCGTGGGCCTGTGAAAGTGCATCCGGCCTGAACGCTACTGGCCAAGGCGCCGACCGCGAGAGCGCGGCCAGCTCTGGAAACCACAGAGCTGAACGGTTCTCCGGGGCCACTAATATCAGGGACAGTCTCTCCTGTCTGACCCGTTCCAGAAGAGGAAGAATCAGCTGGAGCGGGGGAAACGCATACAAGAGAGCCCGCGGCCAAGGTGTGTGTGCCAAAGCATCTACCCCCAACGGGGGAAGATCCCGAGGGCTGAGGGAGAACCACCACCTGCAGTGCGTGTTCTCCCGGGACGCGAAGAGGTCCACCTGCGCCGTCCCGAACCTCTGCCAGATCAGTCTGACAATGTCGGGATGTAACCGCCACTCGTCTCGGCGGGGACTGCCCCGAAACATGAGGTCCGCCCCAAAGTTCTGGGCGCCCGCGATATGCAGGGCTCTCAGACTGAGGAGATACTGATGAGCCCAAAGCCAGAGCTCGACCGCCTTTCGGTGGAGAGCAGGGGAGCGGACTCCCCCCTGTCTGTTGACGTACGCCGCCGCCGACACGCTGTCTGTCCTGATCAGGATGTGGCGGCCGCGCACCAGGTGAAAGAAATGCAACAGCACTTTCCTCACAGCGTCGAGCTCCAACACATTTATGTGTGCTGTATGGGGGCGTGCGCCACTCGTCTCCGACCGAGTGAGAGAGGCACGTTCCTCCCCAACCCGTCAACGAGGCGTCCGTGAAGACCACTACGTAGGACGCCACCCTGCCGGAACCTGTCATTCGACGTGATCGTCTGTTGCCAGGCAGGTTTGGAATGGATTACGTATGGATGACGCGCCCGGTACAAATTTGGCAGCCGGTACAAATTTAGCATGACAGCTCCTCAAACGGAGTCCGGGCGTTCAGGACGGAGACTCCAGATCTGTTAGTCAGGGGAGCGTCATGCAAACAGGGAGCGCCCATAGTCCACCGGGAGATGCCTCCCCCAATAAGTGGAGCTCTTGCAGTGAAGCGCTACTGGAAAGGGAGAGCGAATCCCAATGCAGTGATGAAGACGGTAACCGATAGTCTCACAAGCACCCCTTTTATTAGATTAGCCCAGTAGAACCAGCACCCCTTTTATTAGATTAGCCCAGTAGAACCAGCACCCCCTTTTATTAGATTAGACCAGTAGAACCAGCACCCCTTTTATTAGATTAGCCCAGTAGAACCAGCACCCCTTTTATTAGATTAGACCAGTAGAACCAGCACCCCTTTTATTAGATTAGCCCAGTAGAACCAGCACCCCCTTTTATTAGATTAGCCCAGTAGAACCAGCACCCCCTTTTATTAGATTAGCCCAGTAGAACCAGCACCCCCTTTTATTAGATTAGACCAGTTGAACCAGCACCCCCTTTTATTAGATTAGCCCAGTAGAACCAGCACCCCCTTTTATTAGATTAGACCAGTAGAACCAGCACCCCTTTTATTAGATTAGACCAGTAGAACCAGCACCCCCTTTTATTAGATTAGCCCAGTAGAACCAGCACCCCCTTTTATTAGATTAGACCAGTAGAACCAGCACCCCTTTTATTAGATTAGACCAGTAGAACCAGCACCCCCTTTTATTAGATTAGCCCAGTAGAACCAGCACCCCCTTTTATTAGATTAGACCAGTAGAACCAGCACCCCTTTCATCCTTCCTACACCTTTTCTACATAAGGACGTCTTTTTCACCATTGATGAACTGCAGCTTTTATAAAGTCAAATGGCCTTCAGCGAAGTAGAGCGCCAACAAGGCGTGGCCAGCAGGGTTAGACAAGAGCCTGAGGGTGAGTGATGACTACATAGTGTTTTTTTATAAAAGAAAATATGGTGGTCAGTATTTATACATAGCCTGCTATTCTTGGTGTTTTATAGTAGCAATAAACACTTCACCTAGATGCATTCAAAACAGATTTCCCTATTGTGATAAATTTGAAAGACATTCAACAATCCACTTCAATGACTCTTTATTCATACTCTTCAAATTAACAAGCGTAATCAATGGCCTCCTCAGCCATAATGCAATCTAGCAAGAACCCATGCAACACTGTATGGCACTCCTTCAGATTCCCCTACTGCGATAGCCTGGTAACAGATCAAATAAATAGGCATTTGGTTCCATGTTAGATATTTACCAATCAATTCCTTGTTTACTCCTCGATCATTATCTACCTTGTCTTTTCACATATTCAGCCTTATGTTATTGGCTTTGTTACGTATTTTAAGAACCTGAGCTGCCCCCACATAGCCCCAAGGAAGCAGGACCAAAAATATAAGCCGTAATTACTATACATAGCCACAAGGGGAGCAGGACCTTATTGAAGGCTGCAATAGCTGCTCCAACCACACAGAAGGCAGCACCTTTAGATAGGTGAAGCCGAAGCTAATACGTCACATAGGCCACGCCCACTTCACCCCATCAATCTCAAAAAGGTTAAAAAAAAAAGGTTCAAAGGTTCAAAGGTTTTTATTCGCCATTTGTGCATAAACCAGACAGTTCAAACACAGTGGAATTATTGTGCAGGGCTTCCCAAGTCCAGTACAGTATTCATACAAAGAGAGAGGCCGAGAGAGGTCGAAAGAGAGAGCAGCACAATAAATAGCAATAATAAAAAATATAAAAAGTTTTAAAAATTGAACTAAGGACAAATTGCATGTTGTGCATTGCATTTCAGTTCAATCTCGACAGAGAAGTTGGACTTCAGAATCTTCTAGCTGCTGCCAGACAAAGGGTTAATGTTTTTGATCAGCTGGGAGACGCTCAGCACGTGCTCAACACGCTTCCACCTCCTTTTGCTCCGTAGTTACCGTACCGAAATACTTAAAATAAAATAAAGTGTGTTAAAAGCTATCCTGGATTGGAACCCTTTCTTGGAAGAACTCTGCAGCTTCATAGTCCTATGATTGATATCGTCAGATCAGGTTCACCAGTAAGGATGCTTAAGATGCTCTGCTGTCCCAATTCCCCAAAACAAAATCTGTAAAGATGAAGTATCTTTATTCAATTCAATTTTATTTGTATAGCCCTTAATCACCATTACAGTCTCAAAGGGCTTAACAGGCCAAATATTTGTGACACCCCCCTTTACCCATGCCCCCACACGGGCAAGAAAAAACTCCCTTGAATCAGCAAGGAAGAAATCTTGAGAAGAAACGCAGTGGAGGGGATCCCTTCTTCCAGGGATGGTCAGGAGTGCAATGGGTGCCACAATTGACATACAGGTAAATACATGCACATCATATTCAAAATAAGGAATAATCAGGTCCTTCAGGTAGGATGGAGATAATTAATGAAACAAGTTTTCAAATATCATCTGAAGTACTTGATGTACAGAATGCAGGGGAAAAGAGATGCCTTCAAAGACACAAAGTGGAGCGACCCAGGGACAAGTCTGGTTTGGGTTTAAGATTAAGGATGCTTAACTTTTATTATTGGTGTTTGTTTAAGTTTAGGCATTAGTGATTGCATTAAAGATTGTTTAGGTATTAGGAAAGAGTTTAGTTATTAGAGATGTTTAGTTAGATGGTTCAGTTTAGGTACTAGGTTAAGGTAAGAGTTTAGGTGTTTGAGCTCTTCAGTTAGATGGTTAAGTTTGGGTATTAGGTTAGGTTGAGGTAAGCGAGTTTATGCCTTTGAGATGTTTAGTTAAATGGTTCGGTTTAGGTACTCGTTTAAGGTAAGAGAGTTTAGGCATTTGAGATCTTTAGAGTTAGATGGTTAAGTTTGGGTATTAGGTTGGCTTTTTGTTTTGTTAGACAAGTTACTTTAGGCATTTTATATGTTTCAATTTAGGACATTTGAAAGAACGATTGTTAAGCTCAGGTTAGCTCCAGCTTTGTCCCTTTAGTCGCTCCCTTAGAAAGAGGGTTCAGAGGTAACTGGGTTAGAAATACAATAGTTGGGGTCACAGAAATAGAATGTATAAATCATTGAGCTAAACATGCTTTTCCTACAACATGGTGTGAATTACAGTACTTTTTTTTTTTAAAGTTAAAATGGTAAAGTGGTAACAGTATGGTGTGTAGGAGGCAGGAGGAGTTGTAGGAGTTGTTGAGCTCCAAGTGGTTATGTCTGGGGTAGATTGGATTGTAGGTGCAGCCAGGGATCCTCAGGGTGGATGGGGAGTAGGCCATCGTTGTAGATCCATTGTTCGGTCATCATACTCTGAAATAAATTGAAGGCAAAAAGTAAAGTCAGTCTCACAGTGTGCTGGCCGATTTAGAAGACATTTTGATCACCAAACGTGAAGGCCAATCAAAGACACAAATAACAGTAACAGCACCATCTGGCGTCAAACATAGGTCATTACATTCAGTCATTTAGGTTGGATTTTATATTGATTTACAGGAGAGAAAAGGCTTCAAGTCATTACGGCAACAACATCAAAATCGTCAGTGCTGGATTACCATCTTTCATCAATAAATGTATGTATAATTGATACAAGTCAGTTGAGCTATTCCTAGGGAGTCTTCAACCTTTTTATGAAACAACTGCAAATGTCCAAGTACACATCGATTCAATGGCCGAAGCATGTCATGTTCCAGTACGATAGGTGGCATGGCATTGTACCCATTTCAATCACCTTTTTTAAATAAATCAGTTTCTAGTCTTCTCCCATCCATAAACTGTAAATTGTGCACGTATTTTAACTGGTACGTCATGGTGAGTTTCCTCGTCAGTCCAAAAGTGTGTCTTGCTCCTGGACCTCTCCATCGTGTTTGCCGTTTGACAGTGACAACACCATGACTATTGTCTCCTATTACCTGCTCTGGGAAAAAATCTCCAGCATGTGCAGAACGCATAACCCTGATTGAACGTACATGCACGATTAATGAGACCATCAATCGAATAATCTAGAGGTCTTAATCCGATGATGAGAAACCCGATCTAGTCTAATTTTAGTCAGACTAAGGTGTATACATGCATCTTAAAAATACAATCACAGTGAGACTAACCCAATAATTTGGTTCTCGATTGTCATGTAAACACAAGTCTCGCTGGTGATTACATGTTTAGATGGATTGAACCAAAAGGACACCGCCTGAGAACAATCCCAAAGGAACCGCACTGAACATATTCCGTTTTATACTGCACAGAAAAAAACCATATGGCAAAGAATTAAAATCGTACAGTGCATAGAATTGCAAAGAATTTAAATCGCAGTGCATAGAATTGCAAAGACTTAAAATTGTATAGTGCATAGAATAGCAAATAAATAAAATCGTATAGTGAATAGAATTGCAAAGAATTATAATCGTATAGTGCATAGAATTGCAAAGAATTAAAATCGTATAGTGCATAGAATTGCAAAGATTTAAAATTGTATAGTGCATCAACATCAAAACCACATTAAAATAGTCAGTGCTGGATTACCATCTTTCATCAATAAATGTATACAAGTCAGTTCAGCTATTCCCAGAGTCCCAGAATGAAGGAACCATTTATCAAAGTTCTCACCTGGGTCTCTGCACCATGGCAACTGCACAGCCATCTGCTCTTCCATCGTGACCTGAAAAAAACAGTAATTTGTTGATCCCAAGTGTAAATTAGTGATAGCAAGAAGGGCAAAAAATATACACCAAGGGTAGGTATAAAAATTATACATAGGATGGAAGCAAGCATTGTGTGACCGGAAGAGCAATTATTCATTTTTACGATTCTTAAGCATTAGCCAATATCAGTTTGACTAAGCGGAAAAAAAAAATCAAAAGCACACACTATGAGAGCATTATTTTGAGATGGTATCGATGGATTAATTTTATACAATGGCCCCAACCATGTGTAAATGTATCTAACAGTGGCATTGTCAGGATGCACTGAAAGCTTCCCGAAATGTTAGCGTTGGGTTTGACAGGTTCCAACATCAAGACGTTGGGGATACGGTACCGCTGCAGGGAGTTGATCCCCCTAGCATCTTAACAGGTCATCCGTTTCATGTACCATCTCTCGAATAAATATCACGCACCTCTCTACCATAGGTAATAATAATAATAAATAATAATACATTTAATTTAGAGGCGCCTTTCAAGACTCCCAAGGTCACCTTACAGAGCTTATAGTCATCATAAATCGTTTAGAAAACAAGACATTGTGGAAAAAATAAAAATAATAAAAATAAACATAAAAATAAATAAATAAATAGGTAGATCTCTAACTCACCCCCATCACCCACCCCCCTCTAGGGGGGGGGAGAGAGATAATAAATAAGGGGGGGAGTCACCTGAGCAGCGCTCTTCAGCACCATTGACTTTTATTCTGGGGGACCAAAAGCCCAGCTACAATTTGCTGATGAACCCAGCTACTGTGTCCTAGATTTTTTAGATGATAAGATTTACTTTATTGATCCTTTGAAGAACGGTCTGAAGAATTCACCTTTCCTGGACGAGGAGCTGGTTGGTCTCGACACCTCCCGCTGACCGCCACCGCCGGGACCTCCGACTGCGTCGCCTCAGTCCCTTCAGGAACACACGTGACCCTTTGGCACACTGGACGTTTGTTTTCTCCCCATTAATGCAGTCCAACACTTCACTCAGATGTCAATAGTGTATTTTACATGCACTTTTACAGCACAGTACATAGTGGGCTGTTTTGATAGAACTAATTACAATAGTTATTACTCCCAACCCCAAAAGCCAGCCACATGTAATACACATCCTGACTAGTCCTAGTTGCCGAGAATGCTTTCTTAACAGCCAGTCAGAATGAACACATCTGTATGGATAACTTTAGATCTGTACGATGCGTCGCTGACGTGTCATTCTAAATAATCTAAACAATCAAGCAAGCCATCAATATGTGTATTCCGTTGTCTTACCCTTCAGCATCTGCAGAGCTGCACCCTTCCTGGTCTTCCCTCCACCTACAGCTTCCAGCGCCAGTCCTGAATTTGACAAACGCTGTAGAACACTGATCTTGAAATTAAATGTTCAGGGGCAAACCCACCCCTGAACAAAAATAATTCAATTCTTTCATGGTTCAACGTTCATAAATAATTGTCAATGCTTAAATTCCTTGCATATAAGTAATATAAAGGACAGCATGAGGCATATCTAGCAAGATGATTATGGTACAGTGATAACCATATGTTTTTATAGAGCAAATAATTTAACTCAAGTAAATTGCCATAGAAAGTGATAAACCTTACTTGCCTCCATTGCTGAAGTCTGTAGATATCTTGGAATGGACTTTGTGAAATTTGACAAAATATTGAAATGGAAAATTTGTCAAAAATTTAAATTTGCAGTACTACAAATATGAATTTGCCGGTGTTGATGTTCATAGGACCAAGTGCAAGTACTAAAAATCGCTAGGCTAACCCATTCCCCGTACACAGCAGCTATAGCTAGCTAATGCAGATGCTAAACAATTAAGTAATATGAATAAATACAACACACAGGTTAGCTACCAGGCGAAAGGCTCCCAACAAAGTTGCGTTGGAGCAAACTACCTTCCAAGCTACCAGGTGAAACGCTCCCAACACAGTTGCGTTGGAGCAACTAGCTTCCAGGCTACCAGGTGAAACGCTCCCAACACAGTTACGTTGGAGCAAACTACCTTCCAAGCTACCAGGTGAAACGCTCCCAACACAGTTGCGTTGGAGCAAACTAGCTTCCAAGCTACCAGGTGAAACGCTCCCAACACAGTTGCGTTGGAGCAAACTAGCTTCCAGGCTACCAGGTGAAACGCTCCCAACACAGTTGCATTTGCTGTACCGTCAGTATGTTTACATACACATCTTATAGCCAAAGGTCGACTATACTCCCCAATTGGCCAACTGCAATTGTCCGAGTACATATTTCAGATTATATTGCACAGAATAAAACCACATTGCAATGACCTAAAATCGTAGTGCATAGAATTGCAAAGAAATAAAATCGTATAATGCATAGAATTGCAAAGAATTAAAATCTTAGTGCATAGAATTGCAAAGAATAAAAATTGTATAATGCATAGAATTGCAAAGAATGAAAAATCGTAGTGCATAGAATTGCAAATAATAAAAATCATATAGAGCATATAACTGCAAATAATTAAAATCGTAATGCATAGAATTGCAAAGACTTAAAATAATGCATAGAATTGCAAAGAATTAAAATCGTATAATGCATAGAATTGCAAATAATTAAAATCGTAGTGCATAGAATTGCAAAGAATTAAAATCTTAGTGCATAGAATTGCAAATAATTAAAATCATATAGAGCATTGAATTGCAAATAATTAAAATCGTAGTGCATAGAATTGCAAAGAATTAAAATCGTATGATGCATAGAATTGCAAAGGATTAAAATCATTTATAGCATAGAATTGCAAATAATTAAAATCGTAGTGCATAGAATTGCAAATAATTAAAATCGTAGAGCATAGAATTGCAAATAATTAAAATCGTAGTGCATAGAATTGCAAAGAATTAAAATCGTATAATGCATAGAATTGCAAAGAATTAAAATCGTAGTGCATAGAATTGCAAATAATTAAAATCGTATGATGCATAGAATTGCAAATAATTAAAATCGTAGTGCATAGAATTGCAAAGAATTAAAATCTTAGTGCATAGAAATGCAAATAATTAAAATCGTAGTGCATAGAATTGCAAAGAATTAAAATTGTATAGAGCATAGAATTGCAAAGAATTAAAATCGTAGTGCATAGAATTGCAAAGAATTAAAATCGTATAATGCATAGAATTGCAAAATAATTAAAATCGCAGTGCATAGAATTGCAAAGAATTAAAATCGTAGTGGATAGAATTGCAAAGAATTAAAATCATATAGAGCATAGATTTGCAAATAATAAAAATCGTAGTGCATAGAATTGCAAAGAATTAAAATCGTATAATGCATAGAATTGCAAAGAATTAAAATCGTAGTGCATAGAATTTCAAAATAATTAAAATCGTAGTGCATAGAATTGCAAAGAATTAAAACCGTATTGCATAGAATCAAACCACATTGCAAGGAATTAAAATCATTTAGCACAGAATAAAACCACATTGAAGTATGAAGCAGCAGTAGCCTACAACTTCAGCAGCAGTCAACAATTTGCAAATGTATGGAAAGTTGTAAAAAAGGGAGAATGTAGAGTACTGTGTGGATGTGTAAATCAACTAATCCATCTCCTAAATTCAAACCTACCAAGCCAAAAACCAACAATTGAAACCAAACCATAACATGCCCGCAGTCATTGGTCTAGTGAAGTCAGTCTGACAGCTTTTCATACACCAGTCCAGTGGGGTTACGGGTGGAGCGAAAACAAACCCCATTGTGGAAGTTTGAGGTCACAACTTCACACTCGCCCTAATTTCGCTTTGCCAGACACCCGTTCTGGGTTTTTTCCAGAACTTCCAGTTCTTTGTGGATTCCTTAGGGAGGTGAAGCATCGGCAGAAGGTGCTGTGACATCAAATTGTAAAATCCAGAATTGCACCGATGTCATTTCCACTAGGGATGTTCTGTAGTCCAGTGGTGCTGTGAAACAAAAAAGCAATTGGCGAAAATAGTTGCACTCGCCAATTGGTATACTTACCATTTAACTTGCGCTTGTTTGCTTTCACCAATTCCAATTTTGCCCAATCGTTGAACTTTCACAATAGTTGCAGGTGTTCTTCCATTTTGCGTCCAGTTTCAAGAGCACATCCTTCCCAGTGTCCAGACAGGTTGTTGTTGTTGTTGTTGTTATTGTTGTTGTAGTGGTCCGCAGCATTAGTAAAGTCAGTCGTTTAGTCGTCCCCCGTTAGGCCTCATACAAACACGTGCAACAATGCACTCAAAAACAACCTACAACACTGCACTAAACTTAGAATGAGCCAAAACCAAACAGACGAGCGATAAAATCCAGGTTAAGTTTAGGGGAAAGAATATAGCGATGTGTGTGTGCGGTGGACACATTCTGAAAACAGCAGCCAAACACAACCAAACAACTTCAACCAGCTCAAGGAATAACAAACGATTGGTGACTTGCCTGCGGGGGTCCTCGCTCCCCCGTTGGTGGCCACGTTGTCCGGATTGTTCAGTCAAAAGCGCACAAAAAACCAACAATCAACCGCGTTGCGTTGGAGCAAACTACCTTCCAAGCTACCAGGTGAAACGCTCACAACACAGTTGCGTTGGAGCAAACTACCTTCCAAGCTACCAGGTGAAACGCTCCCAACACAGTTGCGTTGGAGCAACTACCTTCCAGGCTACCAGGTGAAACGCTCCCAACACAGTTGCGTTGGAGCAACTAGCTTCCAGGCTACCAGGTGAAACGCTCCCAACACAGTTGCGTTGGAGCAAACTACCTTCCAAGCTCCCAACACAGTTGCGTTGGAGCAAACAAGCTTCCAGGCTACCAGGTGTAATGCTCCCAACACAGTTGCGTTGGAGCAAACTACCTTCCAAGCTACCAGGTGAAACGCTCACAACACAGTTGCGTTGGAGCAAACTACCTTCCAAGCTACCAACACAGTTGCGTTGGAGCAAACTACCTTCCAGGCTACCAGGTGAAACGCTCCCAACACAGTTGCGTTGGAGCAAACTAGCTTCCAGGCTACCAGGTGAAACGCTCCCAACACAGTTGCGTTGGAGCAAACTAGCTTCCAGGCTACCAGTTGAAACGCTCCCAACACAGTTGCGTTGGAGCAAACTAGCTTCCAGGCTACCAGGTGAAATGCTCCCAACACAGTTGCGTTGGAGCAAACTAGCTTCCAGGCTACCAGGTGAAACGCTCCAAACACAATTGCATTTGCTGTACAGTCAGTATGTTTACATACAAATCTTATAGCCATAGGTCGACTATACTCCAATTGGCCAACTGCAATTGTCCGAGTACATATTTCAGATTATATTGCACAGAACAAAACCACATTGCAATGACTTAAAATCGTAGTGCATAGAATTGCAAAGAATTGAAATCTTAGTGCATAGAATTGCAAAAAAATAAAATCGTATAATACATAGAATTGTAAAGAATTAAAATCTTAGAGCATAGAATTGGAAAGAATTAAAATCGTAGTGCATAGAATGGCAAAGAATTAAAATCATAGAACATAGAATTGCAAATAATTAAAATCGCAGTGCATAGAATTGCAAAGAATTAAAATCGTAGTGCATAGAATTGCAAAGAATTAAAATCGTAGTGCATAGAATTGCAAAGAATTAAAATCATATAGAGCATAGATTTGCAAATAATTAAAATCGTAGTGCATAGAATTGCAAAGAATTAAAATCGTATAATGCATAGAATTGCAAAATAATTAAAATCGTAGTGCATAGAATTGCAAAGAATTAAAATCGTAGTGCATAGAATTGCAAAGAATTAAAATCATATAGAGCATAGATTTGCAAATAATTAAAATCGTAGTGCATAGAATTGCAAAGAATTAAAATCGTAAAATGCATAGAATTGCAAAGAATTAAAATCGTAGTGCATAGAATTGCAAAGAATTAAAACCGTATTGCATAGAATCAAACCACATTGCAAGGAATTAAAATCATTTAGCACAGAATAAAACCACATTGAAGTATGAAGCAGCAGTAGCCTACAACTTCAGCAGCAGTCAACAATTTGCAAATGTATGGAAAGTTGTAAAAAAGGGAGAATGTAGAGTACTGTGTGGATGTGTTAATCAACTAATCCATCTCCTAAATTCAAACCTACCAAGCCAAAAACCAACAATTGAAACCAAACCATAACATGCCCGCAGTCATTGGTCTAGTGAAGTCAGTCTGACAGCTTTTCATACACCAGTCCAGTGGGGTTACGGGTGGAGCGAAAACAAACCCCATTGTGGAAGTTTGAGGTCACAACTTCACACTCGCCCTAATTTCGCTTTGCCAGACACCCGTTCTGGGTTTTTTCCAGAACTTCCAGTTCTTTGTGGATTCCTGAGGGAGGTGAAGCATCGGCAGAAGGTGCTGTGACATCAAATTGTAAAATCCAGAATTGCACCGATGTCATTTCCACTAGGGATGTTCTGTAGTCCAGTGGTGCTGTGAAACAAAAAAGCAATTGGCGAAAATAGTTGCACTCGCCAATTGGTATACTTACCATTTAACTTGCGCTTGTTTGCTTTCACCAATTCCAATTTTGCCCAGTCGTTGAACTTTCACAATAGTTGCAGGTGTTCTTCCATTTTGCGTCCAGTTTCAAGAGCACATCCTTCCCAGTGTCCAGACAGGTTGTTGTTGTTGTAGCGGTCCGCAGCGTTAGTAAAGTCAGTCGTTTAGTCGTCCCCCGTTAGGCCTCATACAAACACGTGCAACAATGCACTCAAAAACAACCTACAACACTGCACTAAACTTAGAATGAGCTTAAACCAAACAGACGAGCGGTAAAATCCAGGTTAAGTTTAGGGGAAAGTATATAGCGATGTGTGTGTGCGGTGGACACATTCTGAAAACAGCAGCCAAACACAACCAAACAACTTCAACCAGCTCAAGGAATAACAAACGATTGGTGACTTGCCTGCGGGGGTCCTCGCTCCCCCGTTGGTGGCCACGTTGTCCAGATTGTTCAGTCAAAAGCGCACAAAAAACCAACAATCAACCGCGTTGCGTTGGAGCAAACTGCCTTCCCGTCTACCAGGTGAAACGCTCACAACACAGTTGCGTTGGAGCAAACTGCCTTCCCGTCTACCAGGTGAAACGCTCACAACACAGTTGCGTTGGAGCAAACTACCTTCCAAGCTACCAGGTGAAACGCTCCCAACATAGTTGCGTTGGAGCAAACTGCCTTCCAGTCTACCAGGTGAAACGCTCACAACACAGTTGCGTTGGAGCAAACTACCTTCCAAGCTACCAGGTGAAACGCTCCCAACACAGTTGCGTTGGAGCAAACTACCTTCCAAGCTACCAGGTGAAAAGCTCCCAACACAGTTGCGTCGGAGCAACTACCTTCCAGGCTACCAGGTGAAACGCTCCCAACACAGTTGCGTTCGAGCAACTAGCTTCCAGGCTACCAGGTGAAACGCTCCCAACACAGTTGCGTTGGAGCAAACTACCTTCCAAGCTCCCAACACAGTTGCGTTGGAGCAAACAAGCTTCCAGGCTACCAGGTGTAACGCTCCCAACACAGTTGCGTTGGAGCAAACTACCTTCCAAGCTACCAGGGGAAACGCTCACAACACAGTTGCGTTGGAGCAAACTACCTTCCAAGCTACCAACACAGTTGCGTTGGAGCAACTAGCTTCCAGGCTACCTGGTGAAACGCTCCCAACACAGTTGCGTTGGAGCAAACTACCTTCCAAGATACCAGGTGAAACGCTCCCAACACAGTTGCGTTGGAGCAAACTAGCTTCCAGGCTACCAGGTGAAACGCTCCCAACACAGTTGCGTTGGAGCAAACTAGCTTCCAGGCTACCAGTTGAAACGCTCCCAACACAGTTGCGTTGGAGCAAACTAGCTTCCAGGCTACCAGGTGAAACGCTCCCAACACAGTTGCGTTGGAGCAAACTAGCTTCCAGGCTACCAGGTGAAACGCTCCAAACACAATTGCATTTGCTGTACAGTAAGTATGTTTACATACACATTTTATAGCCATAGGTCGACTATACTCCCCAATTGGCCAACTGCTATTGTCCGAGTATATATTTCAGATTATATTGCACAGAACAAAACCCCATTGCAATGACTTAAAATCGTAGTGCATAGAATTGAAATCTTAGTGCATAGAATTGCAAAGAAATAAAATCGTATAATGCATAGAATTGTAAAGAATTAAAATCTTAGTGCATATAATTGCAAAGAATTAAAATCGTAGTGCATAGAATTGAAAAGAATGAAAAATCGTAGTGCATAGAATTGCAAAGAATTAAAATCGTATAATGCATAGAATTGCAAAGAATGAAAAATCGTAGTGCATAGAATTGCAAATAATAAAAATCATATAGTAAGTAAGTTGTATTTATAGAGCACATTTACACACAGCATACACTGACCAAAGTGCTGTACAATAAGATAAAAATAATAATGATAATTAAAAATAACAATAATAATAATAATAAATAAAGATAAAAAGTGAATAAAATACAACACAACAATACATAGAGGTTATAATAATACAAAGGGGGAACATTCATTTCCAGGGCATACCACACAGACATGAACAAGAGGTAGGCTAAAAAGGTCAAGGGGCAAGGAAGGCCAGGGAGTAGAGGTGGGTTTTTAGCCTAGATTTGAAGGTAGAAATGAGAGCATAGAATTGCAAATAATTAAAATCGTAGTGCATAGAATTGCAAAGAATTAAAATCGTATGATGCATAGAATTGCAAAATAATTAAAATCGTAGTGCATAGAATGGCAAAGAATTAAAATCATAGAACATAGAATTGCAAATAATTAAAATCGCAGTGCATAGAATTGCAAAGAATTAAAATCGTATAATGCATAGAATTGCAAAATAATTAAAATCGGAGTGCATAGAATTGCAAAGAATTAAAATCGTAGTGCATAGAATTGCAAAGAATTAAAATCGTATAATGCATAGAATTGCAAAATAATTAAAATCGTAGTGCATAGAATTGCAAAGAATTAAAATCGTAGTGCATAGAATTGCAAAGAATTAAAATCATATAGAGCATAGATTTGCAAATAATTAAAATCGTAGTGCATAGAATTGCAAAGAATTAAAATCGTATAATGCATAGAATTGCAAAGAATTAAAATCGTAGTGCATAGAATTGCAAAATAATTAAAATCGTAGTGCATAGAATTGCAAAGAATTAAAACCGTATTGCATAGAATCAAACCACATTGCAAGGAATTAAAATCATTTAGCACAGAATAAAACCACATTGAAGTATGAAGCAGCAGTAGCCTACAACTTCAGCAGCAGTCAACAATTTGCAAATGTATGGAAAGTTGTAAAAAAGGGAGAATGTAGAGTACTGTGTGGATGTGTAAATCAACTAATCCATCTCCTCAATTCAAACCTACCAAGCAAAAAACCAACAATTGAAACCAAACCATAACATGCCCGCAGTCATTCGTCTAGTGAAGTCAGTCTGACAGCTTTTCATACACCAGTCCAGTGGGGTTACGGGTGGAGCGAAAACAAACCCCATTGTGGAAGTTTGAGGTCACAACTTCACACTCGCCCTAATTTCGGTTTGCCAGACATCCGTTCTGGGTTTTTCCCTGAACTTCCAGTTCTTTGTGGATTCCTGAGGGAGGTGAAGCATCGGCAGAAGGTGCTGTGACATCAAATTGTAAAATCCAGAATTGCACCGATGTCATTTCCACTAGGGATGTTCTGTAGTCCAGTGGTGCTGTGAAACAAAAAAGCAATTGGCGAAAATAGTTGCACTCGCCAATTGGTATACTTACCATTTAACTTGCGCTTGTTTGCTTTCACCAATTCCAATTTTGCCCAATCGTTGAACTTTCACAATAGTTGCAGGTGTTCTTCCATTTTGCGTCCAGTTTCAAAAGCACATCCTTCCCAGTGTCCAGACAGGTTGTTGTTGTTGTTGTTGTAGCGGTCCGCAGCGTTAGTAAAGTCAGTCGTTTAGTCGTCCCCCGTTAGGCCTCATACAAACACGTGCAACAATGCACTCAAAAACAACCTACAACACTGCACTAAACTTAGAATGAGCCAAAACCAAACAGACGAGCGGTAAAATCCAGGTTAAGTTTAGGGGAAAGAATATAGCGATGTGTGTGTGCGGTGGACACAATCTGAAAACAGCAGCCAAACACAACAAAACAACTTCAACCAGCTCAAGGAATAACAAACGATTGGTGACTTGCATGCGGGGGTCCTCGCTCCCCCGTTGGTGGCCACGTTGTCCGGATTGTTCAGTCAAAAGCGCACAAAAAACCAACAATCAACACAGTTGCGTTGGAGCAAACTGCCTTCCAGTCTACCAGGTGAAACGCTCACAACACAGTTGCGTTGGAGCAAACTATCTTCTAAGCTACAAGGTGAAACGCTCACAACACAGTTGCGTTGGAGCAAACTGCCTTCCAGTCTACCAGGTGAAACGCTCACAACACAGTTGCGTTGGAGCAAACTACATTCCAGGCTACCAGGTGAAACGCTCACAACACAGTTGCGTTGGAGCAAAATACCTTCCAGGCTACCAGGTGAAACGCTCCCAACACAGTTGCGTTGGAGCAAACTACCTTCCAAGCTACCAGGTGAAACGCTCCCAACACAGTTGCGTTGGAGCAACTAGCTTCCAGGCTACCAGGTGAAACGCTCCCAACACAGTTGCGTTGGAGCAACTAGCTTCCAGGCTACCAGGTGAAACGCTCACAACACAGTTGCGTTGGAGCAACAAGCTTCCAGGCTACCAGGTGAAACGCTCCCAACACAGTTGCGTTGGAGCAAACTAGCTTCCAAGCTACCAGGTGAAACGCTCCCAACACAGTTGCGTTGGAGCAAACTACATCCCAAGCTACCAGGTGAAACGCTCCCAACACAGTTGCGTTGGAGCAACTAGCTTCCAGGCTACCAGGTGAAACGCTCCCAACACAGTTGCGTTGGAGCAACTAGCTTCCAGGCTACCAGGTGAAACGCTCCCAACACAGTTGCGTTGGAGCAAACTACCTTCCAGGCTACCAGGTGAAACGCTCCCAACACAGTTGCGTTGGAGCAAACTACTTTCCAGTCTACCAGGTGAAACGCTCACAACACAGTTGCGTTGGAACAAACTACCTTCCAGGCTACCAGGTGAAACGCTCCCAACACAGTTGCGTTGGAGCAAACTACCTTCCAGTCTACCAGGTGAAACGCTCACAACACAGTTGCGTTGGAACAAACTGCCTTCCAGGCTACCAGGTGAAACGCTCCCAACACAGTTGCGTTGGAGCAAACTAGCTTCCAGGCTACCAGGTGAAACGCTCCCAACACAATTGCATTTGCTGTACAGTCAGTATGTTTACATACACATCTTATAGCCATAGGTCGACTATACTCCCCAATTGGCCAACTGCAATTGCCCGAGTACATATTTCAGATTATATTGCACAGAATAAAACCACATTGCAATGACTGAAAATCGCAGTGCATAGAATTGCAAAGAATTAAAATCTTAGTGCATAGAATTGCAAATAATTAAAATCGTAGTGCATAGAATTGCAAAGAATTAAAATCATATAGAGCATAGAATTGCAAAGAATTAAAATCGTAGTGCATAGAATTGCAAAGAATTAAAATCGGATAATGCATAGAATTGCAAAGAATTAAAATCGTAGTGCATAGAATTGCAAAGAATTAAAATCTTAGTGCATAGAATTGCAAATAATTAAAATCATATAGAGCATAGAATTGCAAAGAATTAAAATCGTAGTGCATAGAATTGCAAAGAATTAAAATCGTAGTGCATAGAATTGCAAAGAATTAAAATCGTATAATGCATAGAATTGCAAAATAATTAAAATCGTAGTGCATAGAATTGCAAAGAATTAAAACCGTATTGCATAGAATCAAAACCACATTGCAAGGAATTAAAATCATTTAGCACAGAATAAAACCACATTGAAGTATGAAGCAGCAGTAGCCTACAACTTCACCAGCAGTCAACAATTTGCAAATGTATGGAAAGTTGTAAAAAAGGGAGAATGTAGAGTACTGTGTGGATGTGTAAATCAACTAATCCATCTCCTAAATTCAAACCTACCAAGCCAAAAACCAACAATTGAAACCAAACCATAACATGCCCGCAGTCATTCGTCTAGTGAAGTCAGTCTGACAGCTTTTCATACACCAGTCCAGTGGGGTTACGGGTGGAGCGAAAACAAACCCCATTGTGGAAGTTTGAGGTCACAACTTCACACTCGCCCTAATTTCGCTTTGCCAGACACCCGTTCTGGGTTTTTTCCAGAACTTCCAGTTCTTTGTGGATTCCTGAGGGAGGTGAAGCATCGGCAGAAGGTGCTGTGACATCAAATTGTAAAATCCAGAATTGCACCGATGTCATTTCCACTAGGGATGTTCTGTAGTCCAGTGGTGCTGTGAAACAAAAAAGCAATTGGCGAAAATAGTTGCACTCGCCAATTGGTATACTTACCATTTAACTTGCGCTTGTTTGCTTTCACCAATTCCAATTTTGCCCAAACGTTGAACTTTCACAATAGTTGCAGGTGTTCTTCCATTTTGCGTCCACTTTCAAGAGCACATCCTTCCCAGTGTCCAGACAGGTTGTTGTTGTTGTTGTTGTTGTTGTAGCGGTCCGCAGCGTTAGTAAAGTCAGTCGTTTAGTCGTCCCCCGTTAGGCCTCATACAAACACGTGCAACAATGCACTCAAAAACAACCTACAACACTGCACTAAACTTAGAATGAGCCAAAACCAAACCGACGAGCGGTAAAATCCAGGTTAAGTTTAGGGGAAAGAATATAGCATGTGTGTGTGCGGTGGACACATTCTGAGAACAGCAGCCAAACACAACCAAACAACTTCAACCAGCTCAAGGAATAACAAACGATTGGTGACTTGCCTGCGGGGGTCCTCGCTCCCCCGTTGGTGGTCCTCGCTCCCCCGTTGGTGGCCACGTTGTCCGGATTGTTCAGTCAAAAGCGCCCAAAAAACCAACAATCAACCGCGGGACCATTTTAATACCCGTTTGGGAGCAACGCAAAAATATTCATCCCGCACGTCCGGGGCGACACAGGTGAACTCAATTAATAGCTAATGAGAACGAGAACGGGATGGCTGGGACAAGCCAGAAGCTCGAGCCGATCGAGCCCAAATTGATGAAAACCAACTCTGTTATTGATTGTCCCTCTCCATTGTGAGGCTTTACCCCAAAGAAATGTAACAGTGCCCAGGTCAATCCAAACCCGGGATATGTTATATTCAAGAATTTAATTATTTATCGTGTTTACGTGTTTCTGTGTGTGTGTGTGTGTGTGTGTGTGTGTGTGTGTGTGTGTGTGTGTGTGTGTGTGTGTGTGTGTGTGTGTGTGTGTGTGTGTGTGTGTGTGTGTGTGTTTCTCCCTGTGTTTATTACATTTATTTAAAACAAGACACATTTGCAGTTCGGTGGTCCGAGGATCTCGTCACTGCTTTTTGCAGATGATGTGGTCCTCATTCATTGGATCATCGGCCTGTGACCTTCAGCACTCACTGGATCGGCTGGCGGCCGCGTGTGAAGCGGCTGGGATGAGGATCAGCACCGCTAAATCTGAGGCCATGACTCTTAGCAGGAAACCGGTGGATTGCTTACTCCGGGTAGGAAATGAGTCCTTAGCCCAAGTGAAGGAGTTCAAGTACCTCGGGGTCTTGTTCGCGAGTGAGGGTAGGCCTACTATGGAGCGTGAGATTGGCCGGAGGATCGGAGCAGCGGGGGCGGTATTGCGTTCGCTTTACCGCACCGTTGTAACGAAAAGAGAGCTGAGCCGCAAGGCAAAGCTCAGCCGGTAAAAGTTAGCAGCAGGTTGGATATTCGGCGGATATTCAGTTTTGCAATCGGATTCATCCGGCTTAATCAACACAATTGCAAAATTGCTTGGAAAGTATAGGACAGCGTATTGACAAAGAATCACACCGAAATGAGTTGTTGCTATCGATATCTGTGCAAGAACAGCGCTGTAATCTACGGTCCGGCTGCAATCTGTTTTAGGGACCGTCCACAAATTAGCCTACACCCCACGGACTGGTGACATAGACGTTACCATGGAATTGTTTCAGGAAAGAAATCACCAATAATAAATAAAAACACATTCTCATTCTGATTGCTGTAGTACTTGCCAATGGGGGGCTTTTATTTACTACAGGTTGGTAGACATTTTGCATTAAAGCGAATGAGGATGCAATTAATAGTTGGAAATATTCACCAAAAATCAATATAAATACATTTTCTCATTCTGATTGCTGTAGTACTTGCCAATGGAGGGCTTTTACTTACTACGGGTCATTATTTGTTCATATTTTACATAATAGTGAAACAGGATGCAATTAATAGTTTAAAATATTCACCAAAAATCAATAAAACTAAATTTTCTCATTCTGATTGCTGTGGTACTTGCCAATGGTGGGCTTTTACTTACTACGGGTCATTATTTGTTCATATTTTATATAATAGTGAAACAGGATGCAATTAATAGTTTAAAATATTCTCCAAAAATCAATAAAACTATACATCTTCTCATTCTGATTGCTGTAGTACTTGCCAATGGTGGGCTTTTACCTACTACGGGTCATTATTTGTTGACATTTTGCATTATAGCGAATGAGGATGCAATTCATGGTTTGAAATATTCAACAAAAGGAAACTTTCCCATTCTGTTTATAGGCTTGTTGCTAATGGTATGCTGCTACTTATTATGGGTGACTTTTTTGTGAAATAGGATGGGAGTAATTATGAAAAACACACAAAAGGCATTGTTAACAAGACGTTTTTTAATAACAGATTAGTAAATATGGCTGTAGGCTATCTCTTGAACAAAAACAAAGCCCAGTGATGAATACAAATACATTTTCTTATGCTTTGATGTAGCTGCCAGTGACCGTATTTCTTGTAACATTATGGTATAATTTCAACTAAATGTCAACAAATAATGACCCGTAGTAAGTAAAAGCCCACCATTGGCAAGTACGACAGCAATCAGAATGAGAAAATGTAGTTTTATTGATTTTTGGTGAATATTTTAAACTATTAATTGCATCTTGTTTCACTATTATGCAAAATATGAACAAATAATGACCCGTAGTAAGTAAAAGCCCACCTTTGGCAAGTACTACAGCAATCAGAATCAGAAAATGTAGTTTTAAGAAGTTCTAAAAAGGTCCCAGTCTGTGTCATCCAGGCAGTCCTGCAGCTCATCCACAGCTTCTCTGTTGTTCCAGTTTTTTGTAGTCCGCACAGCAGGTTTCGAAATTTTAAGTTTTTGTTTATAAGCTGGGATCAGATGAATAAGAGCATGGTCGGATAGCCCCAGAGCAGCGTGTGAAACTGCACGATAATTGAATTGAATTGAATTGAATTGAATTGAATTGAATTTATTGTTGTCATTGCACATGTTACAGAGCAACAGAGCAACGAAATTCCCAGTTACATTCCGTCCAAGAAACATAAAAGACAGTGTGGGGAGACAGGACGGAGAGACTGTCAGGCGCTTGTTCAACAAGAACCATGCGGCCCGCGTTATATAAGAAAGTTTAAAAAGCTAAACAAGAGGGTAACGAGGGGAAAAAAAAATTGTCAATACCCCAAACTATGCTCCTTTAAGGGGGGCACAGTGTAGGGATTAGCAAAACACCTCAACACATAAGCATCACATCAAAAACATCACAAACGCATATGGGGGGAAGGGAGTTGGGGAGGGGAGGTGTCACAACTCAGACACCGGGAGGCGGACGCAGCCAACAGGCGCATCACATCGCTCGCGGCATACTGTGCTGCAACGAGGGAAGGGGAGGGGGAGGGAGTCCAGTAGGCGGTGAGTCCAGGGGCTGTGTGTGTAATCAGTCTTGTGTGCGTGTGTGTGTGAGCTCAAGGACTCCATCTCCAATGGACCCAACAGTGTCTCTCCCGTCTGATGCTGGTGACGAGGACACGGCCGTCGCCGTGGAGACGACCTCGAAGAGTTCCGACCAGAGACAAAGTTCACAGGAGGTGGAGGGTGGGGGGAAGGGTGGCAGGGCATCCGTCTGCATAACAACCAGGGAGAGGAGAGATATCAGCCTTCCAAGGCCGAAGTGGGGGAGCCGAATGAAGATAACGATTGCTTTGGGTCAGGCCGACTCTGCAATTTTTGCCAATCTTAAAGTCTCTCTGATACTCTCTGTTATCTTCCATTTCCAGAATCCAAAAAGCCAAATTAGCCGAAAATTCGTGGCCCGTTTAAGCCCGGTCCTACTTCACCAGAATGGTATCCAATTTGCGATTTAGTTCGCACAACGGTTGACTCTGTGATAAGCCCTGCTGATGGTGCAGTAGCAGTGGTCCAAAGTATTCTCCTCCCTGGTCGGGCATTTAATAATAATAATAATAATACATTTAATTTAGAGGCGCCTTTCAAGACACCCAAGGTCACCTGATTTGACTAACTGTTTGTATTTCGGGAGTTCGTGAGTGAGGTTGCCCTTATTAAAATCTCCAATGACAATAACCGGAGAATATGTATTCTCTCTCCTACTCTCCACTCCTAATATCTGATCAGCGAGTTGAGTAGAGCCTCTCGCACGTCAGCTTGCGGTGGGATGTAAACTCCAGCAAGAATAAAATAAGTGAATTCACGGGGGGAGTAAAACGGTTTGCAGGTGATAAAAAAAGATTCCAAGTCGGGAGAACAGGATTGTAAGATCACTTTCACGTCACTGCACCAGCACTGGTTTATATAGAAACAAATACCTCCGCCTTTTGATTTGCCTGAAAGAGTTGGATCGCGGTCTGCACGTAACAGCTGAAAGCCGGTCAGCTGTGCTGCAGAGTCCGGTGTAGATTCAGTCAGCCAGGATTCCGTAAAACACATGACAGAAGAGAGAGAAAAGTCCCTATTAGTCCTGACGAGAAGACGTAGTTCATCAATTTTGTTGCAGAGTGAGCGGACGTCGGAGAGGATTATACTCGGTAAAGGCGACCGCATTCCTCTCTTCCTAAATCGCACCTGGGCTCCTGCGCGCTTTCCTCTCTTTCTCCGTCTCACTGTGAGACCAGGGCCTAGGATAAGTAGGTCTTGTAAGTCCGCGGGAGAGGCGAGAAAGTTGGGACATAAATCCGATGGTGTTGAGTCCCTGATGTTAAGGATCTCATCTCTCGTAAAAATTATCCGTGACATCGCCATAGCAGCACAATAGCAAAAATGGAAAAACCTAAAAAAGTCCGAGTTGATCCGTAATAAACAGAATTAAAACCAACACAGTTTGTGACAATAAGACAATAAAACAAAATAATCCGATTTGATTAGCAATAAACTAAATTAAACACTATTAAAGACTAAAAACAAACACAGAAGTGTGCGTCCCCACACGGGACATCTTATATGATAGACGGAGCATCGAATGCTACCGCCTACTGGCGCTGACGAGACGCGGGGCCGCCATCTTGGAGTGGTCATCCGCTCCACTCAGTGTAATCCGTTTGGCTGGAGCAATGAACTGTCAGCGCATTTAATTAATCATACCTCACTGAATACCACTGATTTTCATGCGGTTTTTTGTCATACGTGTAGCTATGATAAAGGCCACATGGTTTGGCGTGTTATATTATTCAATACTAATTATACCAATAGTACGGTAATGTTAAATCTTGCTTGTGAAAAGTAATCCCCCGATTCTTATTATGGATTGTCCGCCGATTTGAGCAGGAATACGCTGAACAACAGCCCGGCATCCTGTTTCTGCTGCTGTTGCTGCTCCCGGTTGACCACTCCAAGATGGCGGCCGTACTTCTCGCGTCCCAGCAGCCAATGCTCCGTCTGTCTATAAGATGTCTATGGTCCCACCAACACACCGAAGCAGCCATACGAGGCGCCATCACCATAACCATATAGTGCATAGTACCCACTTTCTGCGCCACTGGGTTTAGCCTATGGGATTACCATTGCACCCAATATTAAATACATAATTATGGCGATAAAGGACATAAATAGGGCATTACATACATAATTAATATAATTATATAAATTAATGTACCAATGTATCTAAATGATTGAATACGATTTTATTTTAAAAAGGACATTTATTGCATAATGCCACTTTATTGCTTTATAACCCTGTACAATTATATGAACCTTGTTTTAAAAGACATTTGTATTCCCTCTCCTTGCACCTGAGATTTCTCATTTGCACCAACACTGTAGCCACCAACTCTGATTCTGGGGGCATGCCGATCTCCCGGCTCCTTTCACGTGCAGATTCCTCTTGGGGGGCTTCCATCCGTGCCGACATGTCCACGACCCTTCCATTGCGAATTAGCTTGGCCTCTCTGGACAATCCTTAGCTCTCCACGATGGCCACGCCCCCTCACTTTGCTGTTATTGCCCACGAAGGATCATGTACACCCTTTTTTTTTTTTTTTTTCATGGAAGATGCTTGGTCAATGGCTGCCTGTATCTTCCCATGTTCATGCTCTGCTAAATCAAATACTTTGATGTTAGAGGTGTCCCAAAGTCATTTTGTTTTACATCTCTTTATATAGGGTTACAACGTTCCACAGAGAACAGAAACGCCTCAAAATCACTAAAGTTCAGACCTTTATTCCTCAATCCATCAGTTCAAGAATCATCATACATTATGGATTTCCCCCCATATTTCATAGACTCACGGCATACATCCTCATATTTACCATTTGTACAATTTATTGTCACTTGGTCCATTCAACACCGATTCATCATTCAATTATCTCATCTGTCCCTCGGCCCACACGCACGCTAATGCTCTGCACACGTCTCAATACAACAGAGGTTCAAAGGCTCTTCACCTTAATATGTTCTACCCATTAACAAAGGAAATAACACGACGAGATGTACCGTTGTTTTTTTTCCATTCGGGCACTTTTTTTAGTATGCGACTCAAGACTGATTTTGTTCTTAAAGCTGAATAAAAAGGGACGTTTCTACAGAGTAAGGTCATCGACCAGCGAAGAGGGAGAGACCGTGAGAGAGAGAAACAACATAAAGATCAGCAGTAGAGATAGAAGACAAAGAGAGGGAGACAAGATGCAGAAGCAGAATTAGAAGAAGAAGCAGAAGCAGAAGCAGAAGAAGAAGCAGAAGAAGAAGAAGAAGAAGAAAGAATTGAATAAAGACTAGCATGCGTTAGCATAAAGGTTTTGTTGCTCCGAGCCACGGAAATGAGCTCAGGAAGTTCTCCTCATGGGGACTCATACAAAGCAACACCCAGTATCCAGAGTTCACTCTCTTGCTCATGTTGCAACCGATGACCAATAGTACCGGAAAGTGTAGCGGCCAGTTCTGTTAAGACCCCACCTGTGGAAAGATGACCCATGGAGAGAGAGAGCGAGGGGGGGGGGGGTACCCGGAGATAAAGGTGGAGGCGTGTTGGACCGCAGGTGAGGAAGCAGCAGTAGAGGCAATGGACGAAACACTGACTTTACAAGTTAGGTGAACAAGCGCGACACAAACGCACGCAATGCGGCATCAGGTCAGCCTAAATGATCTCCTGGTTGAGATACCTCAACACGTAAGATCGTTGAACGTACCCCCCCCCCCCCCCCCACCCCACCTGACATACACATCTCCCCTGCAGCTCTCAGCCTCATCCAGGAGCAGAGAGAAATTGTTTTTTATTTTTGTCTGTTGTAGTCCAAGGAATCCAGTGTAGCAGGAAACGGAGTGGCATCAATGTGGCACGAAATGCAAGCACTGTCGAGTGCAAAACTAAAGAAAAAAGAAAACGAAAGAGCCTCTATTCCTCGGGGTTGTCGCTGGGATCCCCCCCCCCCCCGCTAAAACATCAGCTCCACACGAGCTCCGTGGGGTCCACGGTCCGAAAGGGGTTTGCACACAGACCTGGGGGACAAGCTGGAGATGAAGAGTTTCGAGCCAGGCCACACCAGACGAAGACCGTACCGGGTTGTGTCTGGCTGATTCCGGCCAGGGCTCAGTTCTTAAGCTCCAGAACCCCCCCCCCCCTTCCTGCCCTCCTCCGGGGGCTCCTACTTGCCGAAGATGGCCTCGTACTCCAGCAGGATGAGCTCCACGATCTGGTTCTGGTACACCATGTGGACGGCCATGTTCAGGGTCTCCGTCTCCGGCCGCAGCAGCGTGGGCCCGAAGACGATGGCCACGCTCTGGGTGGTCATCCGGTTCTCCTCCCCGTGGTCGATCACCCTGGGGGGGGCATAGATCACGGTTAATGTCACAAGTAGAGGTCGACCGATATGGATTTTTTTTAGGGCCGATACCGATACAGACTTTTTTTCATCAGCTTTAGCCGATGACCGATACGTCGATGCCGGTTTTCTTGAGCCGATAATTGTAGCCGATATCGCTTTTGGTCCCTCAATTGACATCATGAAGATTACACAATGATGATAACGAATGTTACAAGTCTCAATTCAAAAAAGGAACATTATTGAACTGTCTGTAAATCATGCCGAAAAACCTAAAAAATAAATAAATAAAATATAATCACTGGTCACGAGCATCTACTGCTGTACGGCTGAGGTCACGTTTTGATCGGCGGTTCCCTGGCTTAGCGTCTGCATACTACCCCTGTTACTGTTCTACCCCTTATAACTGTTCTGCAGCCCAGCGCGCTCCTATTGGATGCCGAGCCCCCCTAAAGGGAAGGACCCCTCCCATGAGCTAATACTCAAGGTTCATCGGTGGCACTCATTACCTGCCCTGAACAAGGTTTAAAGGTTGAGAGGGCAATATTATTTAAATGTTGGTTTTTAGATTGTAATTGGTCAAATAAACTTGACTTTCCCTGCAATTATAATTTATTTTAAAAGCTATTTGTACCATTTCGAGGGAAGCACAGGGAAACAAACAGGTGTAAAGCGATAGATTTGAACGTCGTCGTGTCACGTGTGCCATACTTGCGGAGGTGCTTGAACAGCATCTGCATAGTGTCGTGGTTTGGCCGCGGCAGCTGCTTCACCAGCTCTTTAATGGAATGCACCCGGTGTTTGTACTCTGAATTCTCTGCAATATAAAGAAATATATATAATTATTATTATCATTATTAAATAAATATAAAAAATTGTTGTAATAATGTAATAATAATAATAGTAATCCATGAAAAAAATAAAAAAAGTTGTAATTTCAAGCAAACAAGGCAGCTGATTGGCTTAAGGCTCCAGCCAATCAGGCGATGGTATCAGAGTCTACGGCGCCCAGACGTACTGATGGCGCCGACAAAGTCGTGGAAGGAGGAGAAGGTGAAGAGCGGCTCGGGAAGCTCCCTGAAGTACATCTTCAGAGCCCCCGCCGTCACGTGGACGTCCTCCCACTTCCCCTCTGCCAGGCTCACCTTCTCATCTGGACGGACACACACACACAGAGACACACACACACACACACACAGAGACACACACATACACACACAGAGACAGACACACACACACACACAGAGACAGACACACACACACGGAGACAGAGACACACACACACACACACACACACACACAGAGACACACACACACACACACACACACACACACACACACACACACACACACACACACACACACACACACACACACACACACACACACACACACACACACACACACACACACACACACACACACAAAGAGACAGACACACACACACACACACACACACACAGACACACACAGAGAGACAGACACACACACACAGAGACAGACACACACACACACACACACACACACACACAGAGAGACAGACACACACACACACACACAGACGCACAAACACACACACACACACACACTCATTATTCTCCACCTCCTCTGTCCCCGTCTCCTCGTGGCTCACCCCCAGGGGGCTGCTGTCTGATCTCCGGGCGACGTACCGTGGTTAACGGAGTAGCGTAGTTTCTGTATGATGGCCAGGTTCCCGCTGACTCTGTACAGCCCGTCCACGTGCAGCCCTGCGGACCACGACGGTATTAGATCCATAAAGTTAGCACGGGTCGTAACCGTGGAGACAAGACGTCCTCACTCCCGACCCCCAAAGATATTCGACCCGACCCCCAGTGTTCGAATTGGAGGCGAAACAGTGTTCACTTCCATTTTAAAACCATCTCATCTAAAAGAACCACAGGGGGGTGAACAGAGTGCCCCCCCCCCCCCGCTGGGCGTACCGTTCTGCTCCACGTGGTCGATGCACGTCCTCACAAAGCTGGGCACCGAGGTACTCTCCCTCTGGCAAAGCTCGGCCAGGCTGCAGCCAAACACCTGGTCTGAACACACACACACAGGTTAGAGTCAGCCAAACACCTGGTCTGAACACACACACACACACACACACAGGTTAGAGTCAGCCAAACACCTGGTCTGAACACACACACACACACACACACAGGTTAGAGCTCGAGCACACACCTGGTCTGAACACACACACACACACACACAGGTTAGAGTCAGCCAAACACCTGGTCTGAACACACACACACACACACACACAGGTTAGAGTCAGCCACACACCTGGTCTGAACACACACACAGGTTAGAGTCACACACACACACACACGTTAAGAGTTAGTCAAACACACACATGTTACAGTCCAAAACACACACACGCATTACAGTCACACACACACGTTAGTCAAATACACACACACGCATGTTACAATCAAACACACAGGTTAGAGTCAGCCAAACGTCTGGACACACACACACACACACACACACACACACACACACACACACACACACACACACACACACACACACACACACACACACACACACACACACACACACACACACACACACTGCCCCGTTCAAGGACTCCAGCATAACGTTATATTCATGAGGGAACGCAAAGCTGTAGGGAGAAACATCAGTTTTCATAATTAACTCCCAAAAATGATTTGAGGCTATGCATAATATAATGATATACAAATGATTGTATATTGATCATATACATGTGATGTTTGCCACGTCGACTATAACCTCACATGGAGTACTTAAGTTATAGTAAGCTGCCATGGTGATCCTGGTGGGAGCGTATCGGGAGGTGATCCACCTTCCATAGAGGCGCTCACCTTTGATGTAGCCCTTATCCCGGACGGACTGTAGCGTGGGCCGACGCGTCAGGAACTTCTTGAGCTTGTGCCGGGTCTTCTTGTTGTCCCGGTCTTCCACGCTGGCCGAGTACTTGACCCCTGAGGGGGGGGGGCGAGAAGGACATAAATACCCTCGCCACTGGCCGATTGAGAGGATGGTCGTAACAAAAAAAAAAAAAGTTTAAACTCTATTTATATTTTCCATACAATGCATCCGGAACGACAGGAAACTCTTATTAATTTATGGAAAAAGTTTTTCCTTTATCGTAACTTCCTTTTTTATATTTCAAATCTGTATACATGCCACCCAGCATTTGTTTTTTTTTGTCGTCATTAAGCCGGGCTAAATAGCTCATTTGCCATGTGAGTGTGTGGTTGTGTGTAGTGAGGACTAGGGGCATTTAACCAAAGGGACATTTTCTTTGCATGTTCCGTGAGTGTATTCCTTATGGCAGACAGCCTCACCCTCTTTTGAGTGGGTTAGGGTTAGGGTTATTGCAGACAGTCTCACCCTTCTTTGAGTGGGTTAGGGCTAGGGTTAGGGTTAGGGTTAGGGTTAGGGTTATGGCAGACAGCCTCACCCTTCTTTGAGTCCCGGTGCTCCTTCTCCTTGTCCTGTTTCTCCGTCCCGGGAGACTCCGGCATGTCCTCCTCGATGGCCTCGTCAGACTCCCAGGCCTGTAGGCGGACGCAGAGACATCACACACACACACACACACACACACACACACACACACACACACACACACACACACACACACACACACACACACACACACACACACACACACACACACACACACACACACACAGCGTTAAACACACTGGGACACACTGAATGGGCGGGGGCCAGGGTTATCTGTTGTGTGTGGGTTCCTCACATGGGTGCAGATGGTTTCCTGCAGGGTCTGTAACCAGTCGTTGATGACCGTCTCGTTATCCGACTGGATCAGCAGCTCTGTGGCCTGACGGGTCTTCAACTGGGAGACGGACAGACAGACACACAGCCCTGTTATAGCTGAGGTGAAGTGGACAGACAGACACACAGCCCTGTTATAGCTGAGGTGAAGTGGACAGACAGACACACAGCCCTGTTATAGCTGAGGTGAAGTGGACAGACAGACACACAGCCCTGTTATAGCTGAGGTGAAGTGGACAGACAGACACACAGACCTGTTATAGCTGAGGTGAAGTGGACAGACAGACACACAGACCTGTTATAGCTGAGGTGAAGTGGACAGACAGACACACAGCCCTGTTATAGCTGAGGTGAGGTGGACAGACAGACACACAGACCTGTTATAGCTGTGTAGAAGTGTAGATAAACCCAGATAAACCAACGTTATAAGACAATACCGTTCTTCTTGGGGAACAAACCGAGTGTCTCCTGGCTTCACGAAAACATACGGACCCGAAATAATTTGGCGAAATCCCTGAGAGTACTTCTGGTGAATGTGCTCACAGCACTTTGGCCTTTGGGATCAGACATTTTGTAAAGTGCTTGTATGGCGAGGTTAGGTATCGTTATGTTGTCCACAAACCTGGCAGCCTACTGACCCAGCGTACAAGGGAGTCGTTTGGACCATAACCCTGTTAACAGAGGCATTAGGGAAGCCGGGGGAGATGCGATGTTTTAATCACACAGACCGCTTTTGTCCTTAATGAAAACAAGGTGCTCAGGAATTGTATGCTTTCAATTTCCATCAATAGAGATTCAGGAGAACCTTTGAAGTGTGCCGTGGTAGGAATGGGTGACCTTTTTTTATTGGTTAAAAAATATAAATAATTCTGATAGTGTTGTGTCCTGCTAAAAGGTAGCCTGGCTGCTGCCAGACCAAGCTCCATCGCAGATTAGACGTTGGTCTGGGGAGGCTGCTGTCATTTCCTTCAGCACAAGAGGCGTGATCAACGGGCCTCGTTCAACTGACTCTGTACGCGATTGGCTGCTTGCCGTCGCTTCCCTGTCGTCATTGTGTTAAACCAGCCAATAGCGCGCCAGCGGGGAAAAGCCAGCTCGGCGATTGGCTCCCGCAAAAACGTATCGGAAGCAGAGAGAAACGTATTGCTCCTCTCCAGACCCTTCGGCAGGGCGGACTCAAATCGCCGGCAGAACGGGCGGGGCGCTCCCGGTCTCGGTAATGGATGATTTAAGGTGATCACCAACGAGGGCCTGAGCTGTATGACCCGACCACACCCCCAGGGCCCTGAGCCCACCTCCAGGACGTTCTTCTTGCTGGACTTGTCCTTGGAGGCCCAGTCCACCGAGCCACCCCGGAGGTCCACCGTGAACTCTGGCTTGGACTGGCCCGATCCAAACTGGAGACGGCAGCGCACGCACACGCACACACACACACACACACACACACACACACACACACACACACACACACACACACACACACACACACACACACACACACACACACAGAAACACACACACACACACACACACGTACCTTGTAGATGTGCCATGTCTTTTCAAAAATATACAACTCCACTATGCCAGAATATTAATTGCTATACGTTTTCTGTTATGTTGCTTGTTTAACACGGCCATTCGGAGGAATCCTCAAATGTCCGACGTGACTGAACATACGTAGACATTTGGTATCGTTCATTTTATTAAACCATTCTTAATATGTTATTTAATAAAAAATAGAAAGATACAGAGGCAAGTCTGACTGCATTTGTGCAAAACCTAGGACCAACAAAAAAGTGTCACTCACCCAGCTGGTCCCGCCCCCTTGGCCCTTGGCGAATAGCAGCATGGATCCCCGGAGAACGGTCCAGGAAGAGGTCCAGTTCTTCCTGTTCCGCAAAATGTATAGCAGACAATAAGACAATATGGAAGATAATATTTACTGCATATTACGTTCCCTCTGAAGATGCATCGGTCGTTCAGCGTGTGATCCAGTATCCCCCATAGCAAATCACGTTTAAATACAATTAAACAAAAACACAATTAAATATAACCTAACTACCAGTTAATGAACACAATACAATTATAAGGTGGAAGTCTGTTTTAATAATCCCAGATACGGAAACTGGGGTACGTTTAAAATTGTTAAAGATAAGAAAAACGTTTTTTTGACAAACAGACATTCGGACTCACCTGACTTTCTTGCCATGCTCTGTGATCTTGGTCACGGTCAGCAATCCACACTTCTCTGAGGGCTGTGGATTGAAACAAACATTGGTTTCTTACCAAAGTGATGGAAGGTAGTGCAGAGGCAAGAGAAGCCCACACAGACCACCTCTTAAATAGCAAAATCCCAAACAGAACACTCGGTTGAGAGGAAGGACAGCCGTCAAGAATGATCACACACACCATCCTGAAGTGAAAACATCAGAAAGGTAAGACACCTAAAAGTAGCACCTACACCAAACTCTGAGCCACCGAAAAAAGATGCAGAAGTCCAAAGAACACTGGCTGGCAGCTTTTAGGGCTTCGAAACAAACCCACCACCAGTATGCAGACACATGGAAGGAAACTTGAATTGATGAGGAAGGAAATCACGAATCACAATACCCTGACCTTCGTGTTTTTGTTTTTTTTTTATCGTCACCTCACACATAAGCGATGACATCATAGTGCTGATTAGCAAACACAACCAGAGGAGCCATTTATGTCATCGTCCTCGGTGAACGCTGCTTCTGGCCGCCCATAACTAGAGAAGTTTGTCTGGGTTTGCTGCCATCTCAAAAGGTTAAAACATGGCGAGCACCACATGGTTCTGTGATGCAAGCATCTACGTAAAACCCCAGCTTGGCTTACATCAAATATGGCCACAATGAGCCTACAGTGGAAAGGCTATACTGGTGAATAATACAGTATACAAGGGGCCTACCAATAGAGCAAAAGCAAATCGAAAGTCAATCATTTGTAAAATTATTCATTTGTAAAATTAAAAGAAATTCCTTATCTTGGATTGCCTTTACTATCTAAATGGCAGTCAAACTTATAAAAGTGTTGCTTGTATTGTAAAACAAGTTTGCTTGTTTGTGTGTATGCGTGTTCAATCCACACTTTAAAAAGGGGACATATTATACCACCAGGTGGGAGTGTGGTTAGCTTTACAAGCCATTTTGAAAAATCTGCCCCTTCTGACATCACTAGTGGGCGTGTCCAGCACAAATCTAGGTGGACACGCCCACTAGTGATGTCATAAGGGGCAGATTTTCCAAAAACGACTTGTAAGGCTAATCACACTCACACCTGGTGGCATAATACTGTATGTCCCCTTTAAGATATTAAAGTGAGGTCCCCTCGAAAACGAGACGATTCATCTCAAGGGGTTTCCTCTGAAGAAAATTGAAATTGAAATTCCAGGTCCATCCCAGGTCCTGGAACACAGAGCAGAGAGCAGAGCGGGGCAGAGCAGCAGAGCGACCAGGGAGTGGGGGTACTGACGGAGGCGGGGGCCTTGGGTGACGAGGGGTCGGAGTCGGAGTCGGGCGAGGGCGGCTTGAGGCCCGGAGGCGCGTCCTGGTGATGGAGACACACAACACTGTCACGGCAACCACAGGGGCGCGGCAGGGGAGGGGTCGTCATGGGGACCACGCCAACCAACATGCTAACGGGCAAGCTAATGAACACGGTGGTGCTGGTGGTGAGTGCGTGAGGTCCCCCCCTTCACTGCAAAGCGTCTTTAAGTGTATAGAATATATAGCGCTATATCAATCAATCAATTATTATAATTATTATTAACATGATTGACAGGTGAATTGACCGGATTGTCAGTGAATCTCACGGACACCGGTGTTATAAAATCAACGAAATGACGGGGTGAGAATCAACGTGAGGTGAGTGGGTCGGCAGCAGATTCAGTCCTGCGTTGCTGGAGTCCGTATCTCAGGGGAACAAGCGGGATTACTATTTCCAATCAAGCGGGATCATTGCCGGTGTGGACTGGCCTTCGGATGCATCTGATTGATAATCGTGATTGTTTGTTTGAACACTTCTGGTGAAATCATAGAAATCATTGCCATCGAATCACTCGATGAGGCTTGAGGGTTATTCGGCCGGGGGTCGCTTTGGGTCATCGGGACAATCGGTCCATTTCAAGGTGATTGGGTTGGATGAGTTTGAGTCGTGCAGGGTGCCGATCGGTCCTTTGATGGAGGACAGGCCACTGACTTGGTGTTTGTATGGGTGGGGGCGGGCAGATCCACCACGGAGGGTTCTCTTTTTGATGATGCGCTGCAACACAACCACATTATTCCACCACTGTCCATCCCTTCATCGCTTCAGTAGAACCCATTCACACCGACAGACGGCCCTGGTGCACTTCATGAACACACAAGGCCCTGTTGGTGAAGCAGATCTGTGAGAGTCACACTGCCCTACAAACCAAGGGAAACACTACTTGCTACAACTACCGTGATGCAGTCACTGTAAACCCATCGGTGTGTCAAATCTAGATCTCTGTCACGAAGCCATCCGCTTCCTCCTGCAATGCATTTACATCCATCGACTCTCATACTGTGTACAAAGTTGTCATGTCGAATTAAATCGTTGGCGAACAAATCCGAACGAATCCCAATCCAGGACGTGGATTCGGATTACTACGGTAAGATTGGATGTTCATTTATCATAAATATTTCAGTACGGTAACAGTGTAATTTGTGAATACATTATGTTCTTGTGTTTTGTGTATCACAGCAGTTCTCTTTTATAGCTCAATGTTTGGACTTGACATTCACACTTTTGGCATGTTGCGTATCAGACAATTACTTAATGGAGGTATGAAATATGACATCTGTGCTATTGCCACTTATTAAAGGGGCGGCAATTATAGGGGCGGCAATGTATTCTAGTGTACGTAAAAGATAACGAGGCAATCATGGAAATGTATTATCATAATGATGCCATGATTTACTTTGAGTATACTGTGTGTGTGTGTGTGTGTGTGTGTGTGTGTGTGTGTGTGTGTGTGTGTGTGTGTGTGTGTGTGTGTGTGTGTGTGTGTGTGTGTGTGTGTCAGACCTTGTCACTGGGCTCCAGGAAGGTGGTGCTGTGTCTCCACTTGGTCAACACGATGGGGTCCGCGTGCTTCCTGTCCAGGCTGCGGCTCTTCAGCGAGTCCCCCGCCAGCTGGGGGGGGGCAGGGGGCGTACAGTTATGGCTCCACGTCGACGCAACGCAACGACCACGCAGACGCTTCGACGCAGTCGGGGAACCTTGATGGTTCTGCGTCGGGTTTCAGTGAGCGGACCAATCACAGCCCTCGCTGCTGCGTCGCCTCGACGGAAGGTCACCATTATTTGGGAGGCGCACGTCAGACCCTTCCGGTGGACGCAAGGAGGGTCGGCAAGGACGTAAGGGGTCCGTCACCCCCTTGCGTTGCATCGATGTGGAACCATAACTAAGCCTTCAGGTGGGGGTTAAAAACATAGGAAGGGGATGGGGTTGGGCCTGCCTCCGATAACGCACTGGATGTCCTGCACTCGTCCTCCAGTCTTTAACGTCCAGTGGGGCGGGCACGACTGTGTCTGTGCTGGCGTCGTCGGGTCTGAGAGTGTGCTCACAGAGCAGTGTGGTGCAGGCGTATTTAGGGCTATCGAACACACTTCCATCGAGCGTGGGCAGTAGCGAGCAGAATTATGATTAGCAGGAAACAAATCTGGAATTGCAGGTTGGCATCCCCTGGTGATTATGGGTAAAGCGTGCAGCAAATACATTTTAAAGTTATAGTCATTCGGTTTAGACTTTTAGGCTAGAGTGCTAGACTTGTTTTCATAATGTGAATCGTACAGGTGCGGACCAAACGCCAACCTGTTACGTAACATTACCGTAGGGTATGCAACGCTACAGATAATGTGAACGGCAAGTAGAATCACATGGGTCTGGTTCAACATTGATTCATTTTTTGGCCTGCTAAAGACGTGCGCCCTCGGACGAACGTCGTAACGTTAGGGATTTCAGTCTGCGCGTGAACCCTGCACTACCATTACAAAAAAAACAAGTCTAGCTGTCGGGTCAAAAAGTCTAAACGCCTCAAAGAATGAGGTAAATAGGCTGATCATCTGCCTTTCCCCACACAATAATTAATAGGTATAGCGAAACTCCCCGTTGGACTTTAAACCGACTAAAACGAGTCAAAGCGGAAGAAAGGAGGAGGAAGCATGAGACGGTAGGGGGTCGTTAGGGGACCAACCTTAGGGAGCTCCCACTGCGACCTGGATCCGTCGGCGCTGTAGTAGTAGGGCCTGCCTTGCTCATCAACATGCTTTATCCACTACACACACACACACACACACACACACACACACACACACACACACACACACACACACACACACACACACACACACACACACACACACACACACACACACACACACACACACACACAGGGTTTAAGCCTTTAACTGTCACTGATCGACCCAGCCTAAATCGTCCATGGCGAGACCTCCAGCTCTCAAACGCCAAACAGACCAGACGTGACTAAAACCGCCTCGAGGTCTCGGAGGTCTCGGTATGGGGGGGCTATCGAGGGGTTTGCGGCGGATCTAAGGAGAGCTTGTGAGCTGAGGATCTGGCCACGCAGACTCTCAACCCAGAGCAGAACGCCAATCACATCAGAGCAATCAAACCAAGACAGAGAGGACGACGGAGAGAGAGAGACAGAGGGGGAGGGAGGGAGGGCTGGGCCATGAACCCATTTTTTTTATCGTAATTAGAATGAATGGTTTAGGACGATTTTTTTTTAAGAAAATCGATTCCTAAAAAAAAATTAATCCATCACTTTTCTTTTCTTTTTTCTTTAAAAGGTATTATCAACATGGCAGCATGCGCCGGAAAAAGTGTGTGTGTAGAGTTTGCTTAAAGTCGGTGGCAACCATAAGCAGAAGCACAACACATGTGTTTTATTTATTTAGCTTTTGGTTGATCATTAGAATCCAAACTTAAAAAATATACATATTTCTCGCTTATGCAAAGTAATCGCTTAAAATCGTTAATCAGGTTTGGTTTGAAAAATCCAGAGATATTATTCAAGGCCGAATGGCCCAGCCCTGGGGGGGGGGGAGGGGGAGCAGGGGGGGGGTACCTTCTCGTTGTTATAGTCGCTGACATACAGCGTCTGGCCCTGCGCGTCCATCTCCTCCGACCAACCACAGGCCGGCGAGCCGTACAGGCTGTCTGATTGGCTAGAGTAGGCGCTGAGGCTGGCGTCCTCGGAGGACGGCGGCGGCAGGCGGCCGACGGAGAGACAGAGCATGGGCAGGAAGGACGGCGAGAGAGAGAGGGGCGTGGGCTACGAGAGAGAGAGAGAGAGAGGGAGGGGGGGAGAGAGAGAGGGGGAGAGAGGGAGAGAGAGAGAGAGAGAGAGGGGGAGAGAGAGAGGGAGAGGGAGAGAGAGAGAGAGAGAGAGAGAGAGAGAGAGAGAGGGAGAGGGAGAGGGAGAATGAGAGAGAGAAAGAATGAGAGAGAGAGAAAGAATGAGAGAGAGAGAAAGAATGAGAGAGAGAGAAAGAATGAGAGAGAGAAAGAATGAGTGAGTGAGTGAGTGAGTGAGTGAGTGAGTGAGTGAGTGAGTGAGTGAGTGAGTGAGTGAGTGAGTGAGTGAGTGAGTGAGTGAGTGAGTGAGTGAGTGAGAGAGCCAAAGAGAAAGAATGAGAGAAAGAGAGAGAGCGAGGGAGAGAGACAGAAACAGGACATCGTGTACAACAGATGTAGATAAAGGAGACGAAAACTTGATTATATTTCCCCCCCCGAGAGTGACAGAGAAACAGAGGTCTAATCCCAGAACCGAACCAGAGACAGAAAAGCTCACTAAAGAGGGCCTAATAGATCACTATCCACTACACAGAGGGCAGTTCATCCATTTGGTCAGTAGATGGCAGTGTGTTGTCGCGTGTCATCATTCTAAGCAGGAGGTGTAGTCAAAGAGTGATGCTGTGATTTAAAGGGTAGGACTTTTAGGCAGGTTGTAAGGCTGAGTGTTGATGTAGGATAAAAGGGTCGAACCCCTTCCCAGGTGTATAATATAGTGTCCTTTGATTTTGATTGATAAAGTTTTAAAAATGACCAACCGCCATGGTGCATCAGGCGGATCCAGGTAAACTGATATGATGATTAATAAATCACCTTCTGTCAGTTCGTTCAAAGTGTCCTTTGACACTTTTAAAACTTGTTTGTAATAATCAAGAGGGCTCTTTGGACATCCCCCATCCATCACACCTCACTGCCTTCCTCGCCAACCAGACTAGGACAGAATCCCCAAACACTAACCCTCAGCTGGGGGGGAATCGCCCGTACCTCGGTGTGGCCGTCGCCCGTGCCCTGGCCGTCGGCCCCGGTGCTCTCGGGGGCGTCGCGGGCCCGGGGGGGTTTCCAGGTCCTCTCCTGGGTGGAGCGGTTGTAGTAGAAGTGGCGGCCGCTGTGGTCGCGGTAGGTGTCCCAGTCGCCCAGCGTGTGCAGCGGGAAGCCGGAGGGCAGCTCGGGCAGCTGGCCCTGGGTGATCTTCAGGTCCCGGAGGTTGGAGTAGACGGGGGAGTCCGGCCGAGCCTGGTGGGAGGAGCTTGTCTGATGGAGGAGAGAGAGGGGACGGGGGGGGATGTGTTAGCAATGGGAGGGTCTCACCGCCTACATTATGCCCTTTGACCTCGTTTGTGACCCGTCTCCCCCACTGTAGCTGTAACACCGTTGGCTAGGGAAGAAGCGATGGAGAAGATGGGGAAGAGAGGCTCTGATTGGTCAAAAATGAGCCGGGAGCTGTCCAATTGGCTCGTAGGACTCACGGAGGACTTCCATGACCAAAACCGGAGGGATGGCTATGCCATTTCTCACTGATTACACTCGGATAATAACTGTTAAATCCTACTTATCGCACCTTTAAGATGAAATAAGTTAAGTTAAGTTATTTTTCAAACTGCTCCTGGGGCCCCAGCCTATATTAACTCGGCTCAAAGTGGATTCAACATGGTTATGTAACCAGGGGGGAACACGAAACAAATAACAAACTTCCTGGACAGTGGATGATCAACTCGGGCACAGAACCATGAGCTCAATGTAAAACACACCACACAGCAAACGCACACAAAACACATGGACAAAAAAATATTGCCAACCCAAACAAAACATACCAAATACTGCAGGGATAGGAATTTATTTAATAATTGACTCCATCTCCAGCCCGGTGAATCCAGATGCTGAATAAAGACAAAAATCCAACAATCTGTCATCTTTTTTCTACGTTGCAAGCAATTTCACAGAAACAGAAGGATGTTAGACAACCCCTGGTTTGAAGGACGAACCAGCTGACTCAATCTCTTCCACCTGCCATCTGCATACTTTATTGAAGCGCAAAAAAAAAAGAGAACCACAAAGATTCAGATACCCGGAACTGAAAACGCTGGCATTGGTGGGAACCTGAAGTCAAACACATCACTAAAGCAGCGCGTTTCAACCGTTTCTTTAGACACCGCGGCATCAGATAGGAAGACGAGGGGTCAAGCGAGTGAAGAGAAGAGAGCGAGGAGGAAGTGAAAGCTCGCAACGGACACGGAGTCCTGTACAGCGGGAGGCGTTACGTAACGCGACTTCAACACGAGGGCGTCTGGCGCCGGTAGGAGACACACACGTAAGAACAGCGTCGACAACGCGGGCGGTGGAGGGTAGAATTTAGGGCTGTGAACGTTGTTCCCAGTTTGTCGTTGCAGCATGAACGACTGCGATACAAAATGTAAGAAGGTGGGGTTTAAATCTGGGAAAGATTCAACGCCAAGAATCTTGGCAACACTTGAAAACACTATATTTTTGTTTTCGGTACTCAACAGCAGGCCCCCAGCGGTATGGCCCATACTGTGACTGCTACTGCAGACTCTTGCAGCCCAAGTTATTGCAGAGTTTTTCCATGGAAATCAATACAATTGAGTTGGTGGATTCCGAGTTTCCCATATGGGATAAAACAATATTACCTAAATGTTGTTTTACTCCGGTAAACATATAAACTAAAACGGTACAGGTTCAGTACGGGTTGGTCTTTAAAATCAAGTGTTAGAACCATTTCTGACAAAGACTTTTACTCTCCTTTGTTAAATTCTCCCTGATACACTGCAGAGTGAGTCAGTGTGACGTCAGGACTGGGTCACGACGTTTAATTCATTTAAATCATTTACATATCAACTGATCAGCTTGGAAAACAGTAGAGGGAAAGACATCAGTCTGGAGATAACACAGAGAGGCTGAGACTTAGCTAGAGGGATCCAGTGAGGATTAGAGAGGGACAAGCTAAACAGTCTTACGAGTTACTGATGTGAACAGGTACCAACTCAATGAACTGAACCTAATAGGATGCCAGCAGGTTTCTGAAAACAAGAAGCCACTTCAGAGCAGCGGTTTCTGAGGCTCTGAGCACACGCATGTGGGAACCAATCAGAGCTCCAACAGTCTGTGGTGACACCGTCTGTTGTCCCCCAAACCAGACCACCGTCTGTGTGTGTGGTTTGGTGAAGCACCAGGTAAGGGTACTTCAAACCATCACAATGGCAGTACCCTGGGTGGTGTCAAAACCACCAGCACGTGAACAGGATCCCTCTCTTCTTCTACTACTGCTGCTGCTCCCTGGGTTAGGGGCGTAAGTACAGGCCTCCACTGACGTGGATCATGGCGTCTCAAGTGCTACTGCTTAACGCATGCACGCACTCACGCACGGTCACACAAACACGTGCCCGCGCACTGGATAGATCCTCAGAGCTACCTCAGTGTGGTCGGGAGGCCGTGGTCTGATTGTAAGTGCTTGTGCCTCACAAAGAGGGGAGTCCATGCATACGGTTGATCCTAGCAGGCTAACCGCGACACCTGACAGAAAAGGACCAGGGTGTACTGCTTTCCTATTGGCTCGAGGTCAACTATCTCTCTTTGCCACAGGGACATTAACAACAGCACGGGTGTTGTTGACACAGCTATCAACTATATATAGCCTACGACTTGTACTAGTAATACTACAACCTATAATCATGAAGGATAAATCATCAACCAAAGTTAATCAACGACGCACTATGAATTAACAATGTTGCCGCGTGTGTGTAACATAACCGCATTGAACTAATATGAGGGACGGCACCAAAATTAAGTTATTTAATGCGGACACGGTGAGGAAGGCTGGGTTGCCAGATTGGCCTCATTTGAGGAAGGCTGGGTTGCCAGATTGGCCTCATTTGCAATGCGTGAGGTATAGCGTTGGCAGGAGGAGTGTGTGAGACATCTGGGGGCCGTGGCAGAACAGCCTGCCCGTCAGACGGTCGTCCGTGTGGCGGTCACGCCGCTGCAACATAAAGCTGGACCCCTCCCACCTCATTAAGCCTAATCATCTGATATACGGATGGCGCCATCGGGAGCGCTCAGAGTGCTATTTTGTGTTAGCGTGTGTGGTATCCCGTAGGCGTCTTTTGTACTAATTAAAGTTCGAACAGAAGGGCGCAGTTTCAACGTGTGCAGAGCCGACAGGAAGCAGGAAGGCAGTTGCTTACACCCCCCCCCCCCCCCCCGCGCCCCACACACACACACACCAACCGCCTTACACTGTTGCCATACCAACGGTGGTGCAGGAAACTAACAGTGAGTGGTCATCCACCCCCCCCCCCCCCGCTTCCGCCCTGCGGCTGCTGATCATATGGAGGCGGCGTGTCATGGTACGGTGCCGGTCCAGAGCTACCCGAGGACAACAGAGTGACGAGGGGCTGGGCCGGTAAGGATGGGCGAGGAGGTGACGGTATCGTGTGTATCGTTACTCCGGCTGAATCACTGCAGCACAACACTTTGAGTCTAAACGACCGCCCTGCGGAGGCAGGGAACGGAGTGGAGGGGAGGGGGAGGGGGAGAGACAGAGACAGAGACAGAGAGAGGGAGAGGGAGAGACAGAGAGAGAGGGAGAGAGAGAGAGATAGAGACAGAGAGAGAGAGAGGGTGAGAGAGCGGGTGAGAGAGCGAGAGAGAGATAGAGAGAGAGCGGGTGAGAGAGAGAGGGTGAGAGAGAGAGGGTGAGAGCGAGAGAGAGAGGGCGAGAGGGTGAGAGAGCGAGAGAGGGTGAGAGAGAGGGCGAGAGGGTTAGAGGGAGAGAGAGAGAATAAAAACGAGAAAGGAAAGGAAGGAAGAGAAAGAACAGAGCGAGGGCGGACAAAGGCGGAAGAAAAAAAACTAGCGAGGAGGACACAGCCAGAGAAACAAAGAGAAGAGAGAATGGAAGCAGAAAAAGAAAGAAGGCATTTATTTTGAGGAGGGTGCGGTGGAGCGAAAGTGCCGCAAGAGCAAACTAAGCCTGAGTCACACTCAGAACACTGGCACGTGAGGGAAGCAATAACCCGAAATCTGGAGGATGTGTGGACGTGTTCCTACGCTCTACGTTTAAACATGGTCACACTATGAAACCGGGGATCTGGCTCTTCCAACTGCAGCTGTGCATGCTGGCTAGGCTGCCCTTCAACACACAGTCTAACCGTCCCGAGGAGAGCGAGAGGAGAGGACGGGACACTGCGTCAGTGTCCCGTCCACCACCACACGGTCTTCCACCTTTATTTTGGGATACTTTTTGGGGTTGCACAGATGTGTTGGAAATGAGGCAGCCACTGCACCTTGGATGGCAGGTGTCCAATAGATAGAGGGCGCCCTCACACACGAGAGAGAGCGAGAGCGTGAGCGAGAGCGAGAGAGAGACCTTCTGTATAGCCACCCCCCCCGTTCTTCCTGCATTCCTGTGAGGAACGAGCTCTACCGCATAGTAAACGTACAAAAAAACGTTCATGCAAATACACACAGACACCTGGAGGACTTCAGGGCAGTGGTGCCACACGCACGCGCACGCACGCGCACACACACACACACACACACACACACACACACACACACACAAAACTAGTTAGCAAATGGCCCTGCGTACTTCATTAAGAACCTGTACATGTTTAAACAACACACACCCACATCGTGGGAGAAATCAAGAGGAAAGAGAGGAAGAGGAAAGCAAGAGTAAGAGACACGGTATGCGGGAAACTTCACTGCAAAAGAAACCCCAACGTTTCTTCACCTCATGTACCCAGAATGCAATGCACCAAGGTGTTCCTTCGACCCACCCCCAACCACCTCCACCGCCACCCACCCAACAAAGTCTCGGGACATGAGAGTCTGTAGGGTTGGGCTTGGTTCAGCTTTAATGCAGACAGACAGACCTGCGCCTTGCCACATGACGCCGGCACTCCTTAGGAAGCAACACACTCAGAATACGATCAGCATAGTTAGCAGCCACGGCCAAATGTGCCAACACGTCGACCCTGCGGCGATCAAGGCGGATATGAAACGGCATAGATTTGGAAAGTTACAATTCACCAAGGGAACGTATTTTGAAAGCTGACGATGAGCAAGATCGGATATGGTGGATTGAGTCATCTAAAAACGATGCCAGTTTTGAATAACAGGGGGGGGGGGGGGGGGGGACTTTAACTCGTGACGTTTCTATGCACCAAAATCCCTTCCTGAGGACACACCACGGTGCAGTTAAAGTTTGTGTGGGTCAGCCAGTGGGCCGATTCTAACGTGGACGTGGGTGCACCGCTGACCTCCTCCAGGAGGTGCCGCCAGAGCCACGAAACAAGAAGAGAGGTTTTACTGTGGGAGGAGGTGGAACACCGGAGTTCAAATCTCAAATCTCTTCAGTAATAGTCAACTGAACACATCCAACTATTGAAATATGCTTGTGATCATGTTTTCCGACATTTGTCGCATCATAGTGAACTTGAGCTTCAAGCCGACACACACAAGTAGCAGGTCTTAAACAGACAACATTTTCTCACTAAATTTGTTCTTATGTTCTTTTCAGTCCCACGCCACAGCAAGTCAAGATGAATTACAGACATACGCCACAGCAAGTCAAGACATAACAATACCCGTCTCCCAGGAGAACAGCCTTACCAGAGGTCTTCTGATTCAGTCTGCTCTGACACAATCACCGTGATACGAGTCAGGAAGGTAGGAGTCACCGTATCATAACCCAAATATATACACCCAAAACAACAACGCATAAATCCATGTCACCAAAAACTAGACATCTTTCAAATGTGGCCCCCGCCTTTCAGTCATTATACACCACCCCTCGGTCATTACAAGATCCCTGCTATGTTAAGTGAGGGGAGGAGATAATGATGGGAGAAACGTCTGTGAATACACTTCAGTAAGCATGTCCTCTGGAGGACTTCATGAAGATCAGGACAGATTGACACAATGAACACACACGGCAGTTCAATCGAGCGTCGTGTGCGTCCAGGCGGGCCACGGAGTCGACTGAAGTCAGCTGTTGACTCAGCTGATTGATTATAACCTCGTCATTCAACACACACATCAGCCAATTAGCCTCAATACGTACAGCGACCGATTGCCAACGAGAGGTTGGCGCAGCTGACTCTCAAAGCAAATCACACTCGAAGCATAACACATGAAACTGCGTGCTTATGGCCCAAGTCACCGGTCGACCGCCGTCACCCCTGTTCACCCTCAATTGGTTCTTCCCAGATCATTGCTGGATGATGTAAAGGCCTGTATGGCACCAGGCGGCCTCCGGGGCTGTTCCATCACCCTAGGGGGGGGGGGGGTTCTCACTGCCTCTCCTGCCAACTGTGGACATGGCTGATGGGGCCAGGCAGGGCTATGTCCCGAAACAGAGGCGTGCCGCCAAACACAACGGTACTGCTCCAGTCTCTCATTATTGTATTCTTTGACAAATTGCTCCCGACTGAAATAGATTTAAACGGGGGCTTAAACTGTCTGAAATTCAAACACGTCTCTCAATGAGTGATGTTGGATACTTAGTCATAAGCTTGACATATATTTCAATGTAATATTCTTCATGTCATGTTTAAAGTGTTGCTGGCATTTTGTGTGGGCGCGCTGATGGTGTGACCCCGTGTAAATAAACGTCAGTCCCCCTGTTCACTTTCAAGGGGTTGTATAGCATAACATCTCACAGTTTACCCAGTGTCGTTTTGTATGCTTGAGAAGTTGAATTATTTAAAGTAAATTTAATCGAATAAAGGACAATCTCTACTAGTTGGTATGCTATGCATGGACGCATTAAGAGAGCTATAATGTCTGACAATAATAAAACGTTGAAATATGACGATGTTTATACTTTAATGTGACACGGTAGCCAGAAGACGGCTTCACAGTGTAGAACTGAGTCACTAGTAGCAGGGTGTTCTCCTTCCTACCCAGCGTGCGGCTTGACGAGGAAAGAAAAGGCCCAGATCGGGTTTCCTGTGTTCAATGGGGCCACCAGGCTAGAAAGGAATTGACTTACCCATTGTCCCTCCACATGCAATCCTTGGTTTGCTAAGACTTAGACATGCTTGTGAAGTACTCGGTTAAAAACACATCTTGGGGACATGATGCATCGTAGGCAATAACCCGGCAGTCATTTTCAGTCATGCAATATGTTCCATTAGCAGGAATGAATTAAACCGCTAAATGGTAAGTATGTCAGAGCTGTATCAAAGCAATTAAGCAAACTGTTCTTATTTCAACACACAAGTCTGTCTGATGTACTGCATCGGACAGCTGGGATGTTCCTCTCTGCTGCCTAGCTTTCACAAACACACACACCAGCTACAGCTGTGGCGCCTAACATTAAAGCTGTGTGTGTGTGTGTGTGTGTGTGTGTGTGTGTGTGTGTGTGTGTGTGTGTGTGTGTGTGTGTGTGTGTGTGTGTGTGTGTGTGTGTGTGTGTGTGTGTGTGTGTGTATACAGCTGGCAGTGGAGCTATACTCTTGCGCCCTGGTGCCTCAGAGAAACTCCTTCTTTGTCGTGGCAACCTCCAATTTCTCTGCCCAACGAGGAGCATGACCAGAGATGACTCACAGGTACCACATCTGCATGAATAATATCACATGTTATGTAAGCACACAATTAGCTTTGTAGCAGGTGACTTGAAAGATAATCTTGGCCTGGGGGGAGTATAACTTAAATGTAGCAGGTTATAAAGGTAGCGCGAGCAACCCTACAATCAAAGAAAGCAACACACAGTAAGCCATTAAGGTTTCAGTTTCTGATTATATAGTGTCGCTTGCCAGATAAGGGCCTTTAACTGCTAACCGACAAGTCGGTCAGCCAATCAGAAGGGTTCTGGTGATGCAACAGTGGGGTAGCAGTACTTGTAGCGTGAAGGTATTATGGCCCTGGAATCTGTTGAAGGATGTATGGACAAGCTATTCACTGTGGTGTAAATATCCGGCGTTCTGCATAAACACTTAGCTAATCTTTTCACATTGGACGGGTTATCATGCATCTGTATCTTAATCCAGCGGCTTTAGATCAGATCCAACCAAACTGAAGAGAATTAAGATCCCAAGAGGAGATATAGGTTTTCTGTGGCATCGCAGTAGCGCTTCTATAGAGTACCACTCTACACATTCTCCCGTGGGTTTACAGCCCACTAATCTCAATCTGTTTGTGCTGTTCAGCCACCTTGCATATAAATACAGTGCTTTATGGAAATCCCTAATATTCAATTGACCTACCATATTTATTTGATAGTCCCTTTATCCAGCAATGCTTTTGGTCTTCACTCAAATACCCATTGCGTTTATGCCGGGGATCGAACTGGCATATAGTAACCAGTCTAGTTTTGTTTGTCAGTGGAGAGTTGTATGGTTGCCATTAAGTGCATTTTCAATGGATTAGTTGGATCAAGTCAGAGAATTGTAACACAATTCACAATCTATGTTGTGATATAGATAGATAAATAAAGCTAGGGTTGCAAGGGTTTCTTATATTAAACTATTAATCGCTAATTGGCATTGCAGAGATATGCTCTGTTGCTTACTGTCTTACTGGTGATTGTACTGATGTTTATTACTGGTGCTTCTATTTTATGTTTTATCACTGATCTTATATGATGGATGGTGACCTTGAGTGCCATGAAAGGCACCATTAAATAAAATGTGATATTATTATGCACAGTAAAGATTAGCTCTCCCCTTTGATACCGTATCAGAGAGTTGTAGAGAAGTTCAGCCGACCGGTTTGTTGAAATCTGGAGTATATTCTCGCCAGCCACAATACAGATACTGGCCATGGGAAAGCCAATGTAATTGGGCTTCAACACCGGACACGATTTCTCACAGCACAACCTATTTCCCAGTGCATTGCGCATTCAAGGCCATTACCATACAACCAAATATGATTCTATGCAAACAAGGATCTGTGTGTTTTCATTAAGGCAATAGGGAAAAAACAATGTTGCAATTAAGGTCAATTAAGGACATTAAGGTTGGGCGACAATGCAGGAAAAGATACTAGAAATATACGGGCAGATGGCTAAGAGTGTGTGTGTGTGTGTGTGTGTGTGTGTGTGTGTGTGTGTGTGTGTGTGTGTGTGTGTGTGTGTGTGTGTGTGTGTGTGTGTGTGTGTGTGTGTGTGTGTGTGTGTGTGTGTGTGTGTGTGTGTGTGTGTGTTTCCACAGGGAGGACCCAGAGAACAGTGTGTGTCCCTGGGTGTGTTCTTGTCAACACACATTCGGGCTGTAGCCGGTGACTACACTCCCAAGTTCCAACTGACAACCAAACCGCAGAACCGAAACTCTTCCACAAACACCAAAAACCCTTCCATAAAAGCAGCAGCCACGTCCTGGTTGATAGTGTTGATGCGGGACTACTTCGGGTTAAATGCCTTCCTAAGCCAAACATGCAACCAAGGTGTGTTGCTTCAGTCAGCAAATACCAAAAACAGACATGCTTCGTGTCAAAACACTGTTTGTAGTAAAAACATCTCACGGAATTTGAAGAGTAGAGAGAATGAGTTAGAGTAGCAGTAATGATCAGCTGTGGGTCGCCACGGCACAGGAGAACAAGGAAGTGCGTATTCAGTAGTCTGATGGACGCCACACATGAACGACACGAGTGCAATGGAGTCTCAAATGTCCTGGTCCCGATCGGGAGGGCAGCCCAATGGGTATGGAGGCACGCCATCAGACATCGATACCTCGAAGGCTCGAGCCTCCGATTGGGCTGAACCTGAGGCCTGAGCCTCCGGAGTTTTTACTCAACATGCATGAGTACAATGAACCTTTTATTTCTGAACAATTAAATGTACATCAGAATATGATACAAATGAGACTTGTTTCATATTCTGCAATCGGATCCAGGATCCGATTGCAGAATATGATACAAGCCTCATTTGAGTCATATTCTGATGTACATTTCATACATGTTTTATAACATTGACAAAGCTAAATTTCGTTTTGGGAAATCAATGTCTGTGTGAGGTATTAGGTATGAGGGGTGTAGGTTTACCCCTCATAGACTTGGCATTGATTGTGAGTGTAGCGAACCCTCACCATTTCCCCACCCTTTCGTATCCAGGCCACTTCAGGCTTTCACCAGTTTGTGTGCAAAAGTATTACTCGAGATTACATTGAAATGCACCAAACATTCCCTTGAGTTGATGGACCTCTGATCCCGAGCTTGAGCATTGGGGCCTGTTATTAAACTACATAATAAACAACGTTTTTAACGATCGGATTAGATCATCTGCTTCTCTTTCCCCTTGAGAGGCACAAGAGGCTTGCAAGATGGGGCAAATCCATTTTTGATTTTGCAAGTGCGTCAGAATTGAAACTATTGTGAAATTTTCTAGCCAACTGTTGAAGCATAGTTTGGATGTAACAGTTACTTTAAAAAGTGTAAAATCACCCATATTCACAGCTACCCCATCCTAAACCCATGCCATTCATCAGATGGTCCCGGTGACCTGGGATACTGTCGGCATTTCAAAGACGGAGTCTACAGATGCAGCCGTCTCTACTACTGAAGTGAGATCAGAGGAAGGTTTACAGCCGAGACCCAGAGTGCTGAACACACTGTTGAGCGAGTGGCGTGAAGCCCTTTGGGACCCATCTGTTCAACTCCTTAACTTGTCATAGGGAGTATCTCAAGGTGAAGATGAACCAGTATGAAAAGCATTGTGTGCTCAATGCAGACAAACCCACGTCAGTGTTTACCCCAGCACTATATGGGTAAGGCAGCATTGCCGCCTTAACAACAATAGGGCCCCGCCTTGACTACCAATTTAAAAATAAGTATAATATGTATATGCACTTTTTTTTTTTTAATCTTTTTTTTTATTATTATGCATCAACAATGTGCAAAACTCTCATAGGGAAAGGAAACATACTTCCATCAGGTACAAAAAGTAAAGATAAATAAACCCTCAAGGAAGACCCCCCGCCCTGTGTAGTGTTCCTGGGGGAAACACTGCACGTGGAACCCATAGTTTTAGTCCAACGCAGGGTTTGAAGTTCTGCTGATGTGTGATGCTGTATGGCTGCAGGATGTTGTTGGTTCTGATGGCTTTGTGACGTCAAGTGTGACGCATGTCTCTTGACGATTTTGTATAAGAAGAGTTCTCTGACCTTTGAAGTGTGTGGCAACCGGATAATAAGAAGAGAAGGTCATACGCCCCGAAACAGGAGCTCTACTCACTATGGCACCCCAAAATACACAGGAAGTCCTAAAATTATAGTCCTCAAGGGGCGTCCATTATACCCCAGGGAGAGGCTAATGAATTGAACCAAGGAAACTTATTTTTGGTAACGTACTTTACTGATTGCCGCAACCTGAACAATGGCTCTCAAACAATCCTCGACCACATTTCTTATCCTGTCCACACAGGACAGGAAACCCAGGACTGAAAATGGGTCTAATAAAAGCCATTTATAGTGTATAGATTAAAGAAAGTGTTACTAAAGCAGCTTCTGCCCTTCTAATTCCCATCCTTATCGGAACACGTCGGTACAGCCTTTAAGAAGATGCGATGTTGTGGGACGCGTCGGTATAATTGGTGGCCATGCACCGCGGTTCACCATTATTTTTTTGCCCTCTACTTTCGCAACAAAATAATGTGCACTGAATGAGATAAGGAAAAGAAAAATGATTTCGAAGAAAGCACAGGCGGACTAAAGAAAGTAGAAATGAATCTGACCGACTCATGGCACAGGGTGGTGAGAAAGCATAATGGCCAGAGCGAAAAAACATAGGAGACTCGAGCGTGGTGTGACACAAGAGTTCTAGTCCCCAATCAACAACAATCAAATCATCACACATATTTATTCGTTTTAAATTTTACTTTGTTCTTTCAAATCTTAACTTTGACTCCTTTTTCAGGAGTTCCCCTATCATTCCCCATTTGTTCAGTCAAATATCTTTCTCCACAACATGTACAAGCCTGTCTCCACTGTTCTTAAAGAATGCAGGGAGGGAGGAAGGGAGGGAGGGAGGGAGGGAGAGAGGGAAAAGGAGAAAAAAATGGTGGCCAACATTTCACCTCCTGCAGCTAGAGAAGAAAGCATACATTTGTTAAAAAAAGGTCTTAGAGTGTAAGGCCCTTCTGAACAGAAAGGCCTCTCAGGAAGGGAGAGAGAGAAAGAAGGGGACAGACGAAGAGAGAGAGAGAGAGAGAGAGAGAGAGAGAGAGAGAGAGAGAGAGAGAGAGAGAGAGAGAGAGAGAGAGAGAGAGAGAGAGAGAGAGAGAGAGAGAGAGAGAGAGAGAGAGAGAGAGAGAGAGAGAGAGAGAGAGAGTGTGTGTGTGTGTGTGTGTGTGTGTGTGTGTGTGTGTGTGTGTGTGTGAGATCACATACACAGTGGGTCAGGTTTAGTGTGTCAAGATTTTTTCAAGAGAAAAAGAGTTTTGCAGTATTCTTCAGTTTGATCACATTTCCTTTGCTCTGTTATGTATCCAGATGATTCATTGCTAGAGCGATCCATTTAGATGACTCGGCCAATGACCAAAAATCTGACAATCATAGTGCCAGTATTGGACCTTTAAAACAAAAGGCCAACTTTGTTTGTTTGGCAAACACTGGATGGCAATACTGACATTAGCAGGAAGTTGTTTAAATATAACGCAGCACAATGGACATAGAACCAAGGCCACTTAACAGAAAGCTCTGCCTCGCTTATCCTGATGATAAAGGCGACAGAAAGAAAGCTTTCACAATCCAACCGCTTGCTCTGGAGGCGTGCTGATAACCGCTTTATGATTGAGTTTCTGCAGAGCCGGTCGATCCGTCCCCCAAGAGACGCTGAGACAACACGGTCCGCTCTGAATCAATGGAAGAGATCAACACCCGCACAAAGCAATCAAGGGGGAGAAAAAGGTAAACAAACAGGCGCATCATGAGGGACCACACAGGCGCCACTCGACGCCTTCACTGAGTGGAGGGAGACGCCTGAAAGGTCGTATCAGCGATGCTAGGCCGAAACATAAATGATCACATTCATCTGATCTATCCTCACGGTCCGTTAGCTGCCCCACCACATGAGCCGGCCGTCACTGTAGGGCAGCCTATGCTCCGAGATTGCACACAAAAACAAATGGTACTAGTACCGACCACTCAAAACCTAAATAAATAGTATTCCAACCAATCACCGACAAGGGGGGGATTTTCCACTTTGTTTATGATAGCTTTTACTGGATGAAAAAAAGCCAAATACTGTCCCAGCTTTGCGAAAGTGAAAAAAGCAAGAAACGAAGTTGACAACAATTCAGCGACGACCACGCGGCCGCTTCATAGAAGAGGAATGCACCGTCTCTCCTCTTCTGAAACCCGTCCTGACCTGTTAAGAGTGAGTGGTTAGCATATCGTCACGCAACACAACCTCACTGCTGTGCTGACACTGCTCTGGTCTTTCCTGTTGTCCAGTCGGCTGACATGTCGATGCTGGCCAGGCCACACTGGATCAAAAATGAAACCTTGGCCGTCTTTAAATTGAAAAACTTCAAAATGCAAATTAATTGTTTGGGTCACATATTCAATATTTCACAATATTTGCAAATCATTTTTGGTTTCACGGATGGCAATTTAACTGAACGTTCCTTTATCGTTTTGAAAGCGACTTTTGCTTGACAACATTGAACGTAACGCTCAACTAAAGCGAGCTACCTCATACATCACTGGTGCTTAAAGCTGTAAGGTTAGTGACTCCAAACTTATTTGGAGTACAACAAATGAACACGCCCTACATCTATTTCATAAATAAGTCCTGAATCCTGATATCCCCAGAATGTCTAGGTTACAGAACCATGGTCAGAAGCTTATGGTCTAGTAATACTTTAGCACACAAGTCTAGGGAGGGTGAGTCATTAGTCGGGGCCGTGTTAACGTATTTGTCCTGCTTGTGTGACCGTTAGCAGATATGTGGTCAGCCATGCGTCTTGGCATGTCAGTCCTCCCTATTTACAAAACCCTCCCTTCTCCACTCCAGCAGAGGAAACACACAACTAGTGCTGTGAAGTGCACCAGACCCAGACCAAGCATGCTAGCCTTTCGGGGAACATTTTAGCTAGCTGTACATCTTATTAAAGGTCCCATGACATGCCACCAGGTGTGAGTGTGATTAGCCGTTACAAGCCGTTTTGAAAATCTGCCCCTTATGACATCACAAGTGGGCGTGTCCACCTAAATGTGTGCTGGATAGATCAGTCTACCAGCCTACCCAGTGGACCGTAGCAAAAGGTTGCTCATCCGTTCTAACGGCTTGTAACGGCTAATCACACTCACACCTGGTGCAAGTCATGGGACCTTTAAGATCTATAGCAGCAACGTAATTTGCTTCTGTCCTCATATATGTCGAACCAACTGTCCTCGGGAAACGCGCAGCGAACAGTCAGCCCGGACTGGTCTTTCCGGTTTGGAACGCAAATGAACACAAGTGGGAAGCAGCTCACCTGACTTCCGAGACAGCAGCCCAGAACAAGGCTTGAAAACCAGTTTTACAAGACAAATGGGCCATGCCCTTGTCCCCCTTCGGGAATATTAGCGGCAGTTTAAAAGAGAAGAGTGGCACATTCCATGGTAGTTATTGGAATGCTGTGTTGTGTTTTTTCACTGTGAGATCACAACACACACACACACACACACACACACACACACACACACACACACACACACACACACACACACACACACACACACACACACACACACACACACACACACACACACACACACACACACACACACCATTGAAGGAAGCAGGAAAAATGCAAAGATGTGTTTTATGTGAGAAGGCCAATGACAAACAACCATGCAGACCTTACACAGCAGGAAAATAGATGCAAAGATGTAACCCTTTCCTTACATTTTACATAAAACCGATTCCTACAAACCTGTCCTCTGGACAGATTCAAAACAGCTCCGACATCCCTCTTATGTCGTTTCTAACATCGACATGCCGCTGGTCTGGGCTTCACTAAAGCTCCCATAAGACTCACATATTTAGGCACCATACAAACAATATGGCAGCCAAGCAAGAGCTGTGAAGCTGACATGCACTCAACAACCCTGTTGGCTTGAAGCCGCTGTACAGTGCCGCGGTTCGGTCATAGAACCTGTGCGATCCATTCAGAGGAGCGCTGAAGAAAAATAGGGAAGGTGACAACAAGGTTTTCTACAGTCATCTACTAATCCCATCTGATACAGCAGTTTCCCCACAGCCAGGTCTTAAGGGCAGGGCTAAGGAGCTTTAAGCCAGCTCAGGAATGGGGACGGCGTTTAAGCTACGAGAGCAGACATGAAGCCCACCTTGTCCATTAGCAGACGCAGGTTGGCTGCCTTAGGGGGCCTATTGTTTCGTCAGACGTTTTAATAGAATGTGTGTAGATAATAAATCATACCAAATAAGTCAATATTCAGCCTGAAGTGAAACGATAGTGGGGTTTATTTATTTTGCTTGCTTCAACCGTGTACTATTTTCCGAGGACTGGAGCAAACCATTGTCATCACTCACAGGAATAAATACCGGGGGCTCTTGAATCATACATAATATATAATCAAATAATCGGATAAACCAATGAGATGAAGCTGTCGAAATAACAAAAAGGGAGAACTCTGCACCTGCACTACAATACAATTGTCGACTAGACAAGTGTCTCTGAACGAGGTATGGAATATTAGGCGGTTCACCCACACACTACGCTGATATACTTCACCACAGTGTTGCAACCCCCTGCAGCTTTTATAAAGAATGAACGCCACCCCCAGACACTGACAAATATGTAGCAGGCTTTTCCAGTTCAAAGTCTAGTTCTGAGTCCTTAGTCAGTGCCAACCCGTTGCTGAACAGGATGCATACAGACACAGGACACCTTTGGGAACTATCTCAACCAAAGGAGTTATGCATTGTCATCTGCTGAGCCTCCCACACGAGGGGTGGTTGGTGAAGGCAAGCAGTTGAGATGGGACGGTGAAAGATTAAAATGGTATTGCATCCATCCTTTACTACACTATAACTGAGGATGGTGAACACGACGGCAGCACGCCAATCGTTGTGGTATCCGATCACACATCCCCTATAGTCCAAGCCAACATGGGTGGACATGGTCGAAGCCTCGTCATTGTCCCACAAGGGCCAGAACCTCACCCCATCAGCGATGATGCCAAGCTAAGCAGACCGCCGCACCCCAAATGTCTGTTAAAAGAGAAGATTCTGAATTTACATTTCCTTGGTTTACTCCGATAACCCAACACTTGCTACAGCAGTGGCAGTACTTCCAGCACATAGAGCATTGGGATAGAGGTTGAAAGACCTCATGTCAATCCTTTGCTTAAATCAATGCAGCTAAGATTGTTTTTGACCTCTGCAGCCCACTGCAGCGGTGTTACTGTGAGAAGCTTCACACCAGCTCCAGCGTTTACAGTAAACAAGAGCTGGCTGAGCCAGACCCAAAACTAATCTGTGTAGGCTGCAGTGACCCGCTGACATCGAACCAAGCTGTGGGGATGTTTGAAGCTTATTCTCCACGGAAAGAAATGTGGGTGTTCTTGCCTTGTATTCAAAGGCGTTCAGATAAGAAATGCCTACATGGGCTGACTTTCTCCATGCAAAGTTGATGAAAAATGGTTTCATAGTTACTTCATTTGATTAGTTTTACATTTCATAATACCGTAGTAACACCCAGCGGATCGAGACAAGGCTTGATCTGGCGTTTTTACTCGCCACTCATCACAGGGATGAGGTCACCGTGAACACATTCTACGCCGTCTGACCAAACAGCAATCAATCAATTCACATCTTACTTTTGCCGATTCAGATTTTAAAAAAAGTGTCAAACTCACCCTTCATAAAAGAGTTGTGTCCAAACAAACAAAGGCGTTGATTGGCCCCACAATGTCAACCCTCCTGAGTTAATCGGTGACTCTGAAGTCGCCCCGGGGCCGGGTGCAAAGTGCACAGCGCGATGTCTTCCACCCCGCAGAAATTATACAGCCCAGTGTCACTGCTAAGTACACATGGGTAGGGCTCCGAGCAAACCTCCATTTATACGGCACTGGAAAATGACATGCTTCCTCCGGTCCCCTGTCATTTGGTGGGCAGTGAAATATGATGAGGATTATGTGGTTCCCCCACATAATAGCATCATACTTCAGAGACCAGGAATGGTAAACTTCTTCAAATGTCTAGACTATGTTCCACCCCGAAATCGTCTTCCAGGCGTTAGCACTCGAGTGTTGCTCCGAACGACAGCTACGGTGACGATTCCTCATGAGAGCTTATTAATCATTCCTAATTGCTGCTTTGGTGCCATGGCTGCGAAGAAGGAATCCTGCAATGTCTAAAAGACGCACACATGAAGGAGGACAATCCGAGCCACGATGTATGGGGAGGGATGGTTGCCTAGCTTTGGGCAAGCTATTTGCAACGGCTGGGCCCCGCCACTGGTTCCCAGAGAGGGGACACACAAGAGGCCGTGTCATTAAGAAGAAGAAAGGAAGAAGGAAAGGTCATGTGGGCCATCATCAATAATTACAACGACATCGATATAGTATTTCACTTAGGGCATACCATTATGAGGCACCGACGTCGCAGACAACAGTGACTCTCTGCAGAACTGCCAAAGAACCATTGGCATGTTCATTAAATGAATATACAAGTTGATTATCAACGTGCCTATTCAAATAGGGAAAACTATACTGTGCAATTTAGACACAGTATAGGTTTGTTGGAATCTGTTGTATGTCAAACGTAAGGAAAGGGTCACAACTTTACATCTACTTTCCTGCCATGTTTTGTAAGCATAGTTCTTTGACACAAAATATTTCAGAATTGTCCACTTACAGATTCCCTCGTCCAGTGAATAAAACCCCAATCCCGTTCAGTCTCGCTCTGGCACAACCCCTCCCTCGCCCGCCTCGTCCATCCTCAGCACCAGCGCTGCCCCGGGCGGACAGCTGTCCAAACAAACGTTACGTAGCAAGGGTTTATGTAATGTAGCGTGGCGAGGACTAAACACATCCTCTTAGCTATACCCGCAGCGCTAGTCATCACCAGCATCGCACGGTGCTGAGGATGTTTGGCGGTGTGTGTGTGTGTGTGTGTGTGTGTGTGTGTGTGTGTGTGTGTGTGTGTGTGTGTGTGTGTGTGTGTGTGTGTGTGTGTGTGTGTGTGTGTGTGTGTGTGTGTGTGTGTGTGTGTGATGCGAGAACGGATAGGGGGAACTGGATCTTAACTGCCCGTTTGCCTCGGTGCCAAACGGATGAATGAGTTCTGAAAGGGAATTGTATTCGGGGACAGCTGCTTCTTTGAGTCCTCTGATGACGTGGAGGAGGAAGTTTGAGCTAAGCCTGCAAAGAACTGGCTGTTAAGAGAAATAGAGAGAGAGAAGCAGACCGGCAGAGCGCTTTGTAGGAGAGGAAAGAGGGCTAGAGCCGCACTATTGAGAGTCTCACAGTAAGAGACGGAGGGCGGAAGGAGAGGTGATGGTGTGTCACACACGCAGGCTCTCCTGCGGAGCTCCCATGTGAATCATCACGCACGCAGACACACGCGCCGCAGCATACCGGCGTGGATCGTGCTCGCGAGGCGTTCCTCCTCGATGTGGGGACGACTGAAACGAGCCGCGGCTGCAATCAACGCGTCGTCTCCCCGCGCCCGTCACCGCGGCGAGCTGTGTGCAGAGACATTATGCATGCGACGGTGCTTCGCTGAGACGCCTCCGACGCGGCGAACGAGGTGGAACCGGGGCTGTGCGGGGAGAGCTGCCGCCTGATAAACAGACCGCTACGTGGCGACTCGGCAGCACACTGCGGGAGTCACCCTGCGGCGTGTGCGGCGCTCGATGCGTTGTCCACGCAGCGCCGGTGACCGAGCGACTGCACCATAAATAACGCGCGTGGGAGAAAGTGGTGTTGGTGGGAAAATAAATAAACACACGTATGTACCCGTGTGCATGCATTGACCGGTACACTACAGAGTGACTCTTTCCACATACTTCTCTCACACACACACACGCACACACACGCACACACACACACACACGGTTGAAGCCCCGACGGCGTCAAAGAGCCCCTTACCCTGCGGCGGTCCTCTGGGTACATACCGTCCTGCCTCGCGGCTGGGCTCGGCTGCAGCAGCGAGGGGCTCCTGGCCTCACTGCCGGCTGATCAGGAGGCTGAGGGATGTGTGAGGCAGCGCAGCACGGGGACCAAGGAGCAGTAGCAGCAGCAGCAGCAGCAGCAATAGCAGCGGCAGAGATACCCCCACCACCTCCACTCAACCTCGGCAATTGAATGCGATCACTCATCGACTAGCCCACAAGAAAAGACAATCAAGGACCTCTTTGCATTGGGCACCGAAAAAACCCTCCTAAAATGACATCAACTAGACAGGCTGGTAGGCAGAGGCAGAGAGAGAGAGGGGGAGAGAGAGAGAGAGGGAGAGGGAGAGTTCAGTCACTCTCAAGCGCTCTAATGCTGTCACAACAGATGCCGTCACTTCTTGTCTAGCTTTCGCAGAATGCCGCCCAGCACAGATCATCCAGAGACAGGGCAATCTTAGATCTTACAAAACACTGTGTGTGTGTGTGTGTGTGTGTGTGTGTGTGTGTGTGTGTGTGTGTGTGTGTGTGTGTGTGTGTGTGTGTGTGTGTGTGTGTGTGTGTGTGTGTGTGTGTGTCAGTCAAAGGGATTAAAGGCAAGCTCTCTATAAGTGCTGGTAGTGTGTGTGCGCTTCCACCCAAGTCTTGGAATGTCGTCTCCATGTAGTTCAGAAGGACATTGAGCTCCATCCAATAGACCCTCTGTCTGCCACACATCTGCCCGCTGAAAGGCTGCACACAGTCTGTATTGTGCTTTGGATGTGTGGTGGCGTTTTAGTGAGGGAGAATACAGAGACCAAGGTCCTGATATAGAGTTTAACCTCACAATCCTTTGCTTAAATCAATGTTCCTACTGAAAAACTCATCTAATTTTGTTCGATAAAAGCCAATGGTTGCTTTCGAGTTATGAATCTCAAATACTGTTTTTCTAAACCCATTTCTAGGGTGTGTGTGTGTGTGTGTGTGTGTGTGTGTGTGTGTGTGTGTGTGTGTGTGTGTGTGTGTGTGTGTGTGTGTGTGTGTGTGTGTGTGTGTGTGTGTGTGTGTGTGTGTGTGTGTGTGTGTGTGTGTGTCTCCACATCACTGCAAGGCACAGACACCACCGTGGGCGTTCTGTCAGATATCTGGATTAGTGAACGTGAGGCCATATATTTACACTTGCCTCAGACCAAGAAGGTTGGATTGAACCACGGGGGACAAATTCGCCTCAATACGACGCCTAAAAACCACGAATGGCTCACGACTGAAATTCAGAAAGAGAGTGCATTCACAGAAAGAAGAAAAAAGGAGAGAGAGGCAGAAAGTGAGCGAGATAACAGAAGGAAATCGCGGTGTGGTATGAAACAAAGAGCGGGGAGCAGCGGGGGGGGGGATTGTGCTGACTCACTGTGTGAGCAGAACCGCAGTTTGGGGTTAATGAAGCGCTCGGCGGGCTCCTGAAGACGGGGGCTGGAGGATGAGGAGGACGGGCCGAGTCGGCGCTTATCTACAGCGCCGGCTCGACCAATCACGTACCAGCGAGCGCAGGAACACACACACACACACACACACAGGCTCACACACACACACACACACACACACACACACACACACACACACACACACACACACACACACACACACACACACACACACACACACCACACACACACACACACACACACACACACACACACACACACACACACGGGCTCCCACAAACACGCACGCGAGATCGGGCCTCAAGCTATAAGGGTCGGGATAGTGGTCGCACAACGCACAGCCTCGGTTTAATGGAAGGTATAGAAGGTCCACTTCATGAAGCGAGCGTCTCAGTGCTGCAGTGTTGTTCAGTATGAACGCCCTGGGCCATGCGGGCGACGTACAGACACAGCGTGCCGACCGATTCACTACTCAAAGAAAACGCTAAACATAATAATGTAAACGCCTACAACAAGGACGACGTTAAGTTACATTCAACGATTGAATCGTGGGCGCTCAGAAGAGTCAGTAGAGGGGTATTATGATAATAATAATTTACCTTTGTATTAAGTGCAAAGGAAACCCTTATTGGGAAGCGCGCCATACACAACGTTTCAACCAGTGACCTCTGCCTTACTACGATGAGTGGAATAACAAGCGACACGAAAGACACAACACTGATAGAGGTCTGGTGGGAACCCAGCCGCGCAAGGCCATCACCTTAGTGAAATAGACGCAGCACTTCACAATAAAACCTGAAGTATATATATTTTTTTTAAAAGCAGCCCATGTGCTGTCGATGGTGTTGCAGGAAAACAGTCAGCCAGGGGGGAGAGAGTAATAAAAATCGAAAGGAGTAAGAAAATGAATAAGTACAAATCGATGGAGGAGCCGTTCAGCGAAGCGGCAAATGAACGCACCCCCCAGGACCTTGGGAGGGAGTGGTGTTCAGACTAGCCCAGGGTCGCCGCGACCGGCGTGGGGGGGGTCTCATCTACAAGGACAGCTGTGGGAGAGGGAGTAGGAGCAGCGAGGGCGCAGATCGTAGGCGCCCCGTTTGTCACGACAAGATCAATGCCGAGAGCGCTCGTTGGAAATCTGAGCGTTGGTGCTCCGAGAAGAAAAAGGTTCAAATCGATTGTAGATTTGCACCACCGCCATCCCTCTCCACCACCGTGGAGAGAGAACACCCCTCTGTGGCCCTATTAAAAAGGTACTCGTAGTCATAATGTGGCCGTGGTTATAAAAAGGAATGTTCCGCTGCTCGTAAAGAGGAACAGAAAGACTGATGTGGTTGGGGGGGGGGGGGGGGGGGGGGGGGGGGGAGGAGGAGGTAGTCATGCGGGGGGTATAGCCCACTAGGTCACATAGAAGTAGTGACAAAGTGTCTTCCATCCGGTCCCAGCCACAGCGGGCTGGCCAGGGAGGCGTATGGCAGAGCACTTCTTGGCTGGCTTATCACAAGGCCCTGCGTTTGCCAGCTGGCGCCGGGACAACGGCCAGCACAAACACACACCTCTCCAACATCTTAAATCACAACAAAACTATACCAGTTTATGATATTCTATTGAGTGTTTTTCCGCTCATCCGTAACTCAGTTTCTGTTCCCTTACTTGCTATAGCTTTTTTTACTTCAGCTATAGGGAGGATAGGCAATTTATTATAGAAGTATTTCCTTGTGATAATTGTTGAAAAAAACTATTTTTCAAAATACAGACTAGAAAGGTTTAGTGAGTCTACTTAACTACACAGCAGCAGTACAATGGACCCATAGCATCAGATTTTCTTCAAATTGCCATTATGGGAAATTATGTTAAATAGTTTGTGGCTATTGCCAAAGAATTTTGCAATAAATACTAGGGCTGGAACAGACAATGAGCTATTTTTTACTGTACATCACACATGTACATTCACATGAAAGTAAATAAATAACAGCACAACATTTACTTGATAGATCAATTACAATTCAATGATAACAAATACATTTACTTGTTATTGTTTTAGTACTGATACATTTATCGACAACAAATAGGAAAATGGGAATTTAAGGGCTTCTACTCACAAACACAGGACTAAGGCCAGAACCTGACCACATGACCACCGGTTACACAAAAAACAACTGACTCACAGGAAACTCTGCAGTCGTTAAGTGACTGCTTTATAAGGATACAGAGTTAGCGGCAAAATATACCCCCCGCCTCCCCCCAAACCCCCGGTCTTTCACGTTCATCGGATGGTTCTCACACTGACTGACTTGGCAGTTTCAGGCTTCCTCTTCTTGTTTCGCTGTGATCTCACAGGGGGACTGACATGTATTAACAATCAACAGTGTCTGACTAAATTACGTAGCACCACACATTTTGACACATAACGCCAAGTAAAAGCAGCCGCAAAAGGTTACAAACACATTGCAACGCGAGTATTATGTGCCTCCGTGGAGGAGGTATTTCTGATTGAATGCAGTTCATTTCGAGGATTCAGGTCAGGACAACCGGCTCACAAAAAGTTGCCATCAGACACGCAAAGTCCATGTTTTTCATCTCACCGTGTCGTTTACACCTCGGCTGGAGTATTACACCAAAACAAGCATTCATTAATAAGACATGAGCCAGCAGATCTGCCGCCGTCCCCCATGGTACGTAGGAACACATCGAGTTGCCTCATGCAGACATCAGATCATTTATGCTCCGTTACATCGGTGATATAACACCATACCCCAGGGAAACATTAAACCCATCTTCAGACATGTGAGCGACCCCAAGCAAAGATCTCCTCTCCTTCACAGCGGAGAGGGGAGGAGGGGGGGTGCTGTTGTAGATGTAATGGCAGTGCCATCCTGACCTAGTTTTCCATTCTCTCGCTGATCTTTTGTCCTGTAGCGAGCTGGACTAATGATCGCCGACACAAACCAGCCAGCCTGGCCGATCCCTCATCCAAGTGTTGCTGACACCGGGGCAATAGGGCCAAATAGATCATGATATGTCAGGGTTTCCCACAGCACTGACCAGCTCAGGCGGCCGCCGGAGCAACACACGCCTGCCGCCTTAACTACGCCGTCAGCAAAAACGACGTGGTGAATATCATACAAAGGTGAAAAGAGAATCTAAACTCTGCGTATAGATCAGGCTGCAGCAACCGTCTGCATGGAAACAAGCATGAAGGGTCAACCTGTAAAATAGCACCCCCCCCCCCTGTGAAACCCCTCAGTTTACACATAAAAAGTATAGTGCAACGAACGAGGTCTTTGACAGGCCATCGGGCGACCACTCTGGGACCAAACTGCAGCCCAGCGCTAACAGAGTGGCCCCAACGTCCTGCTCTCTCTCTCTCTCTCTCACCTGCAGGTGCTCTGTGGAGCTGCCGCTCAGCTCGTCTCCGGACTCCGAGTCGTTGGTGCGTCGCTCCAGGCTCTCCCCGGCGAGTCCACGTCCAGCGGCTGCCGGCCGGCGTCCGGCGAGCGGGCGCGGGAGCGCGGAAGCGTGTCACTTCCTCCCCTTGTTGCCGTGCTGGGAGGGGGGGGGGCCTCCGGCTCCGTCCGCCAGGCCCGGTGGGGGTCCGAGGGGCTGTGGGGGGGCTGGTGGCTGGAGGAGTCTCTCCGGGGGGCGGGGGGGGTCACGTGACCGGGCGACGTGGGGGAGGGGGGCGAGCGCCGGTAGCCCGACGCGCGCCGGCTCACGCCCGGCTCCGCGGGGGGCTCCAGCTCCAGGGTGCTGGGCTTGGAGCGGGCGTGGCCGGTGGGCCCCCCCGGGTGCATGGGTTTGGGCGGGGGCATGAGGGCCTTGCGCACCTCCCGCACGTACTGGGCGGGCACATAGAAGGCCTTGGAGCCCTCCTCCCGCTTCACCTGCCACCAGTCCTCGTTGGTCTTCTTCACCAGCAGGAAGCAGTCGCCCTGCTGGATGTTGACCAGCCGCTCCTTGGACTTGTACTCGTAGTCGTACTCCACCTCGATGTACACCTGGCCCGGGGCGATGGGCAGGTCCGCCATGGCGCCTCTCGTTGGAGCCCCCCTGGCACCTCACCGCAGCAGGGAAGACGAGATCCACAACATGCTTGTCCGGGGCAAGGCTGGGGTGAGGGGAGGGAATGGATCAATATTTAATCAGAGCTGGGCGATAAATCGGTTTTTTTTCGTCATTCGAATTTATGGTCAATAATCTATCTTTTAAAAAGAAAAAAAGATAACAAAAAAAAATTAAATTAACTTTAAAATGTCAACATGGCAGCATGCGTTGAAAAAAAAAAATTCAATCGGGTGTGGTTTGAAAAAATCTGAGATTTTATTTTTCTGCCAAATCGCCCAGCCCTATATTTACTGACCGGACAACCACAGCAGAGAACGTCCCTGGCTGAAAGCCTCACTTAAACGTTGTTTTGTAGTTTCAACCTTCAATTGAAATGGAGAATCTTTATCTTTTTTCTCAGCGCATCAACAGGGGAACACAACACAGTGTTTACTGGGTAGAGATCCTGGACTGGAGTACGTTAGGTCCACAAGACCATCATGGCCTTCCAAGGCTTACCTCTTTAACCTTTAACCTTTTAACTTGTCAATTCAGTTAGCAGGTCTGACAGGAGGGGGGGGTCATGCCATTTCCATTTCTGACTAATGCTCATACTGAGGCCATGATGAGACCACGTGAAAGGCCAGGCCTACCAGTCAGTAGTTAATTTGAAGTTGAATCATATGTAGCTCAGGTCTTTTATCAGATTCTGCCACATAATAACAATAGGAGAATGTTGATTTAAAAAAAAGGGCCTTTGTTTGCCTTTTACTTATATATTAGACACGTAGATTAAATAATACATGAGGAACCACAGAAACATCAACAAACAGCAACAGAGCAAACACAAGCCTTACAAACAGCAATAACTACATACCAAGTTAACAGCAACCACAAAAACGATATAATAATAATAATACAATACTATAAAACATCTTAGTAAATTAACAGTTACTTTGTAACCCTTCTATTATCTCTGTTTAGTAGAGCATACTAAATTTAATTTTATATTGTTCTGATCCAATAGGAAAGAAGAGAACATATTTCAGTTTCTTCTGACAAAATAATTATGGTAAGTAGCTTTGGATAATAGCGCCCTAAATGTGAATGTAAATCAAACACAGCGCCAGAAGCCATTCAGATATCACACCCCACATGCCCACAAAGATATTACACAAACCAGAGTTTCCATCATTTGCCAATATTTCACCCACATCACTTGTCAAAAGAAATCCTGCAATGGTCCGCAAACACAAAAAGGCTCTTGTTTACCCATCACCATATAGGCCTATGCTATCTTATCAATTCTTAGGCAATATTTTCATTTGTCTTTCTAAGCCTATCAAATTAATTCCTTTTATTGCCTAACTGTTTAGCGTAGCTTCTATGCAATGGCAGGATATTGGCTAATAGTGCTGCATAGGAAGTGATGGGTTTGGAAATATCAGGAATAGTCTTTCTATGTTAAAACATTCTGCAGCTGCTACTTCTACTACGAACATGAAGCAATGAGAAGTCTGAAATTCCAAACTTTAAATAAACAGTTTTCAAAAACATAGCCTATTAGTAGATTAGACAGGATAGAATAGTCATGAAAGGCCAGCCGTTTGGCTTGTTCCGATCAAATCATTTGAGTAAATCATTGATTCATTTCGATCAACTGTACAGACGATTGGCTACTCAATACAAATTGAATCTATAGACAATATTGGCGATAGAGTCTACATTATCAATATTGGAACAGATTGAGAGTGTCGTAGAATTGTTTGGAAAGTTTAAGTTTTGTACTAAAAACTGTGGGTTTTGTACAAAAGAATCCACCATCCACTAATTCACAAACACTTTTATTGAGCCAAACATTCAAGATGGTTATTTGAGCAACAGTGATTTGGTCCTACTTCCCATGTTACAGTCTAAACCCAATAGTTTAACGCTTTGTTGGAGATGATCATCTGCACCCTTTACCAAAAATAAAAGGCGCTGTTGAGGTCAACCTTAATGCATTTAACAGAGCAGCAAGCTGTGGCCGGCATAGTGTTTCAGAACCCCACTCATGAGAACCTTTTTATAGGAGTTTGGATCCACGCCTGGGTCAAAGTTGTGTATTTTATCAGAATTGTGTACATTTACACACTGTACATTTTTGATTGCGTTTGGCTTTATTTTATGCAAATATAGGCCTACATATGCTCATCTCAATGTTGGTCAGGTGGAAGACAACATTATGTATACAAATCACCCTTTTTAAACGGATGAATCGTGGTGGGTGCCTCATAGGTGTTCATCTCTGAATGTTCCAGGTCATTTCCTTGCTCTATTTATAAAAACAGAGAAGGATGGGAAAGCTCTCGGACTGCTGTGAGGCAGTAGAGGAGTGTTTGACAGGCATAACCATTCCATCTCGCTAGACCAAGCCAATGGAAGCCCAATGGAAGGAGATTTATATTTGAAAAACGTGCAGGCAAGTTGAGTCAAGTCCTCGCTCCACTAGCGTGACTAGTCCTACATAACAGGGTTGACAAGTGGCCTATGTTTAGTTTTGAATCGTTATACTCTACCATTGGAAGTTGGCTACCGATCAAATTACGAGGTATTTTGAAGTATACAAGATGTGCTTACTTACTGTTTGGAATCACATAACTGATTCAGTGCCAAACCCATTCCAGCCCTAATAAGTTTCTCAAGGTGCCTCAATTCAGCTAAATATACCTTAGTTAGCACATCCCACGTTTCACCCTGAATTGCCACGAATAACAACAAACGGGCCATTATACTAAAGGTGCCGAGCTCTTCTGTAAAGTAGGCCTACAATGTTTCCTAAATGGCAAGAGAAAAGGAGAGAAGGTGGTGTTTGACTTCTCTTTACATGATGGGGAATAAGCCAAGGAATCGACCACCCAGGTACACAGTGACAGACTATCGATCACCTGTACACGTTTCGAATTCACAGCAACTTATTTTCAGACACCTTGTTCTTTCTTTTCTTGCGACAGCGACGTTTTCATGACGCAATCGCCTACCTGGGACTAACATAGTGATGTAGATCTGTTACCAGGGTCTGATCCAGATCTGGTACAAGGGGTCTGATCCAGATCTGGTACAAGGGGTCTAATCCAGATTTGCTACCAATGGTCTGATCGGTGTCAGAAGAGTCAGGAGTTTGGTCAGGCAGGAAAAAGGACGTAAGGAAATGAATCCACGTACCGGCCCCCCAGTAAACACTGACTACACCTCTGAGCTTGACTAGACAGGTACTGAGCCGTCGCTAAGGTTAGCAAGCTAATAAGCTCGGAGCTAAGCTTTAATCAGTGTCCCAGGGCGAGACTAGGAAGTAAAGATACGATATTTACCTTTTTGACGAGACTCGTTCCTAGTTGAAACCGGAGATCGCCTCAGTTATATGAACAGAACCTGTATATATTCAAGTTGAGTTACTTCCTAATTCTAGTAAGTGTCCACCACCCGTTCCCGTGTGCACTAGTTACTTATTTTCCAAAGGTATGTGAACGCAGCGCTCCTATCTGTCTCACTCTGGCGTTCCCAGAGCAGCGCTCGCTCCCGCTTATTATTCACGCCTGCCAGCTCTCGAGCTTCCCCGGAGCGCTCAGGTGTCAGGGATACATCAAACAAAGGGTGTTCGCGCCATCTAGTGGTGGTGGGGGGGAGCTACGGTTTTGTCTACGCACACTGCAGCGCATTTGAGATTTGTTTGCTTGCACGACGCACGAATCCACCTGTGGGTCTGAGCCCATGGTATGAGCATGGACAGGACAGGATGGCTGCGCGCGCTCACGAAAACACGCACGCATTATGTAAATATTTGGCGCCATCTGGTGGAGGATGACGTTCCAGTGTGTTATTTTGCCATGTTGGAGACATTTATGCCTTTATATTTAAAGATGCCTCTTTACTTGGGTTGCCTCTTTACAAAAGCTGTAAAGAACGACCAAAATACCGAAACGAAACAAAATATCTAAATGAATACGGAACTTCACCATCTCTACCCCAATACGTTAACTAAACCATCAAATAAGAAAAAAAAAAAGTTTTTATTCATGTAGAATGTACCCTATGTACAAATATCTCCAAATGGCTTGAACTTGAATGCATCATGCAATAGAAGAATGTCGCAAATACGAGCGTGTGAGTTGTGCAAGGAGCTCTTGCGGTGCCATAAAGTATAGGCTATAATAATAATAATAATAATACATTTAATTTAGAGGCGCCTTTCAAAACACCCAAGGTCACCTTACAGAGCATATATTCATCATACATTTAAAAAAAAAAAAAAAAGACATTGTGGAAAAAATAAATAAATAAATAAATAAATAAGTAAACATAAGCAATAAGAAATAAATAAAACAAAAACAAGACAAAAAAAAACAAAAAAAACAATTAAAACAGTGATCAGTTAGACGTTGTGTGCGAGTTTGAACAGGTGAGTTTTGAGTTGTGACTTGAAGGTTGTAATGGTGTCTGACTGTTTTATGTGTGGGGGAGGGAGTTCCAGAGCCTGGGTGCTGAACAGCTGAATGACCGGGCACCCATTGAAGTGAGTCGTGATGTGGGGATACATAGTAGTCCAGCAGAGGTTGAGCGGAGGGAGCGGGAGGGAGTGTATTCTTGGAGGAGGTCGCAGAGATAACTGGGGGCTAGGTTGTGGAGAGCTTTGAAGGTGAGGAGTAGGGTTTTGTATTGGATGCGGTAGTGTACTGGGAGCCAGTGAAGTTGAATGAGGACAGGGGTGATGTGGTCAGATGATTTGGTGCGGGTGATGATCCGGGCGGCTGAGTTCTGAATGATCTGCAGTCTGTTGATGAGTTTGGTGGGGAGTCCGGTGAGGAGGGCGTTGCAGTAGTCTATGCGTGATGTGACAAATGAGTGAACTAGGATTTCAGTGCTGGATTGGGTCAGTGATGGGCGGAGTCTGGCGATGTTGCGGAGGTGGAAGAATGCAGTCCGGGTGATGTTGTGAATATGGGGTGCGAATGAGAGGGTGTTGTCCAGGATGACGCCGAGGCTCTTGACTTTGGAGGAGAAGGGTACTGGGAATCCATCGATAATTATGAGTGGAGCTGGGGTGTGTTGTGATTTAGTGAGGGTGGATTTGGATCCGATGAGCAGGGCCTCGGTCTTGTTTCCATTGAGTTTCAGGAAGTTCCTGCTCAACCAGCTCCGGATCTCTTCCAGGCACGTGATGAGGGAAGTGGGGGGGATGGCAGCGGTGGGTTTGGTGGAGATGTAGACCTGTGTGTCGTCAGCGTAGCAGTGAAAATGGACCCCATGGTGACGGAGGAGTGTGCCCAGCGGGAGGAGGTAAGTGGTGAAGAGGAGTGGACCCAAGACTGACCCCTGGACACCCAGTGAGACACCTGAACACCCAGACTTGTGGTAGCTATAGGCTAGCATAGTAAGATTAGGGCTCAAGACTTACATTTTCTACTGCTGGCAGTGCCACTAACTTTTTCATTTGTTGGCGCCATAACAAATCTGGTTGAACCGAATTATTTGCCGTTCGCAGTATTGGCATGTCCTTTTTCATCTAGCCTATCACTACCACCCATCTGTGTTCAATCATTTGAAAAGACTAACTAACTTAAAATAAGTTGTCAAATGTTTTGACTGCATAGGGGGGGGCTTTTTTCCATTTTTACCACCAGCCCATCACTTTCCTCACGAACCAACTCTTATTTTTTTCCAAGCGATCTGATTGTCGAGAATAAAAGAAAATTCGAGCGATATGATGTCTACGATTTTTTTCTAATTGGCTAAATAAATTTTATTTTCTAGAGTTATCCGATTGACAAATTTCTTTAAAATATAAAGCATACTTATTTTATATTTTTTCGAGCGATTTCCTTTGATAAACAAATTGTATTTTCAAGCGATCCGATTTGGCCAAAGAAAACATTTTGAGTGATTCTGATTGGCTAGAATATATTTTATTTTCCTTGACGTAGGCGACCTGTGAAATGTATGTGAACAATAAAGGAATGGATTTATTTTTTTTACTGGTGAAGACAAACATAAAACAAGCAGAAAACCACAATGCAAGTGGCTTTAACAATTTAGTAAATACGTTTAGTTTATTAAATAGTGGTTTAATAAAAGCTAAAGATTTTAGATTGGATCAAAACTTATAATTTCAATTTAGTTGGTTTATTTATATATTGAAAGACATTTCTTGATTAAGGAAAATTTGGGGGCCCTTGTCTTAGACATCCTTTCTAAGGACATGGAAATTAGTTTGAATCAACTTATTGTGTTAATATTAGATCAACAATAAAACGTGAATTTGTATCCTTCATTTATTTTGGTTTGATCAATGAAAAACTTTTGCGGAGTGACTTCCATCGAAGTCGCATCCACAGCAGTAGCAGCAGCGCCGTGTTTGATTTTGTTTGGGCTCTTTATCTTCAAGGCTGATCTTGGAGGGAGCCTGGAATATACTTCATACAGGATGCAATGGCCTGTGATCCTGTTATTATTGCACTGTGCTTATTCTAAGCAGCCCAAAATCCCATTTTCCTAGGATTCTCCGAATCAGGGGTCGAAGAGACGACTCCGCACCCGGTTGCCTGTGTGATCCCATGGGAGCGGGTCTTTCCTTTCTTGATCCCAATGTTAATTCTAAACAGCATTTTACACAGTAGCCTATAACAGGAAATTCCCAAAGGTAAATCAACTAATTAAATACTGACTAGCTTTTTATGGGGAAGGAAGCAACGGTGATGGACCGTACTAAACATTGTTTGGGTCTGTTAAATGCTAATCAAATAAAATCTATCAAATCACATTTTATAACAAGTTAAGGAGGTGGGGGGAGATCGGTTTTATTTATGTTTTTATTATAATGCACACCGTTTTATCGGTCTACTTCAAGCTCGTGCTGCATGCGTGGAGGTTGCAGAAAATGTTTTCGGTGGGTCGCAGAATTCGGTGTAGCACCGGCGCTCCCCCTTACCCGGGCTATAGCTTAGGCTATGGTGACCACAACTAACACAATCCGACGAATTAACCAGTGGTCTTAAATAAAACCTCAAAATTCTTCAACACTCAGACAAACAAACAAAAACCCGTAGACCATTGAAAGGGTTTTCTCATAATTATTTAATCACACATACATTTACATCATGCAGTCAATCCAAAACGGTGATCTCATTAAACGTTTCCCCATTTCCCCCTCAAAGTCTGAGCCCTGCTATTTGTGCCCCAGCTCTCTCGGAATGATCCAGTACCTTTGTCCACTGACGGAATCCTCACAACTGTCTTACAAATTGAGCAACTATTACACAGTAATAAAAGGTGGCTACACATTTTTGTTTTTTTAGAATTAACGCAAACGATTTAAATTGTGGTGAAGACCATAGAACAATGTTTGTCGTATTTTTTTTTTTTTTACAATGCTTTTCCAAATTTCATATCCAGTATTTGTAGGAGTTTAAGATAAAGATAAGCATTCTCTATTAGGACACATGGATGAAGAAGCAGCCGCGACAGGACAGCCGGTTTCTTCTTGTCGTAGTTACCACGGAGACAAACCCGATGCACACATTTAAAAGACAACCCCAGAAGGAAGATCGGTTACAAATAATTTTTCCTTGCCCGGGCTTTGGAAGCAGCTTTTTCCTCATCACTCTTAAAAAGTAGCCACATATGGAGTGTGTCGTTCTGGGATCAGCTGTCCTCAAGTACTATATGGGCCTACTTCACGAAGAGCTTGTTGCACTAGCGACTAAAACACGTCTCCCTTAACGGATAAACTGGGATTTTACTTTGCGCTTGCAAGAGATGTTTGTTTCTGCAAATACTTATGGGATCCATAACTAAAAAAAAAAATTGGTGAAAAGAATATTTAAAAGCAGAGAGGGGAAACAATATTTTAAAAACAATGCAATAAAGACAATCAGAAAACAGAATCCTACACCCCTGACTAGCTTTTTAGTTAAATAAACCTTCCTGAAGACGATACAAGATATTTAACATTAACCCCTGCCTTGACTGAGACCCTGCATATCTGATTGGCTGATCAGTAGCAAAAGTGTTGTCAATCAAGGGCAGCCTGCCCAATGACATATTAATCCCAATTCCACACATCAACCTAAAGACGACAAAACCGAAAAAAAAAACACAACACATACAGTTCATAACTCCAGCAAAAACAAGTCTGCAATATACAACAAAAGGGGCACACAATCCCAAAAAGAAAAAAAAAACGTTCAGAAAACAAAACAGAAAAAAGCAGGGGCAGTTTGGGTCAAATGATTCTTCCAACGCGAGGCACCCTTGATATGACTTTATCAACCCAATCAACATGACATGGCAGGAACAGCCTTCCCTGCAGCACGTGGATGCTGCAGCAAAAAGAAACACTTATAAAAACCGTAGAGACTGCAACAGACAGAAGCCCTCCACTACACAGCCAAGCCGAGAGCGCGCGCGGGGGGGGGGGGGGGGGGGGGGGGATGTTGGACACACCTTACTAGCTAGGACAGGACAACAACCATACGTGTGTGGGTGTTTGTGTCATCTCAGTCAGTATGACTGTGCTCTATGTGCTCCGATGTGCGACCGATATAAATAGTGTCCAGTAAAATGGCATAGTAAACCTCATGGAGAAGTACGGTTGGGTACATTCAGCTACTAGGAAAGGCTGTGCTAAAAAGGTAATGTCCTTTCTCTCTCTCTGCTTAACTGGATCATTCTTTCCGACGTTTTCATCTTTCAATTTTTTTTTTTTTTTACATCCTTCTTGTGAAGTCACCAATAACGAGTATATTTTAACTTAAAGATAAAAACAATTGGCCTCCACAGGTATTTAGTTAAATACATCTACTCTGTTGCAAGTCTTGGCGTCTTTTTGTTCTTCGTTCCCCCTCCTCCCATTGACATTCAGGAAGAATGAGCAGTACGGCCAAAGTGACATCTGTACAAGAACCAACAAAAACATAATGCTCAGTGTTCAATCTAGTTGTTTTTTTGTAAAACAGTTGCTTTGTTTTGTTTTTTTCTTTAAAGAAGCATGTAAAATCTATCCGGGGGGAGGGGGTAGCGTGGGTTAACAACCTTCGTGAAATGTACAGAGGTTAGCCAAACTCAAGCTATACTCGCAGCGGCACGGGTAATATAGATAAGATAGACGTTTGTGTTTTGCACACCAACCCCGCTACCGATTACATTCACCTTGGCACAGTGCAGATGAACGAACGACAGATGACAACATACCAGTGCAATGGATGCATGAATGAATGAATGAATGAATGAATGAAGAAAAGAAAGAAAAAACAACCCAGGAAGCGACACGGTCAGATCAGGGTCTGTGAGAACAAAGACTGCGTTTGGTTTGTATTTTCTGGCCGATGAGTGTGGCAGGTGACGTTTTGGTGAATTTTAGTCAACAACTTGGGAGTGTTTTTTTGTTATTTTCTTGATGATTACATCGTCGGGAGACAGAAGGGGATGAGAGAAGTGTGGAGTGGGTGGGGATGGTGAAGCTGTACAGGCCAGGGGTGTTCATATATATATATTTATATTGCAGGACTCCAACGCTGCTGTATTGACGCGACAGGCTGCGTGAAGTTGGTGGTGGTGGATGTCGACGCTGGCTTCTGTTACGCTGCTCTTCAGCTGGAGGAAGAGACAGAGGGAGAGACCAGGATGGCAAACATGAGAAAAGAAGGAGGAGACTGACGTTAAGGATCAATTACATTTTTTCCTTATCCTTTTGTATTTTGTGACAACATGAAAACAGGCCGGCACGAGAACGCTGCAACGGCATCAGTAGGCCTGTTTATCTAGCCTTACCAATCAAAGTAAAACGGCATTCAAATGTTCAGTGCAAACAAAACGCTTGTCCCATTGCAGAAAAGACCAGCAAACAATTACATTAAAAAAAAAATCGACTTCACATGCATCGCTACTTTAACGGAGGCGAGAGTAGGTTGACGGGGAGTGGACGAGCGCTCTCCCTCCACTCACTTCTTCTCCGGCTTGGGGGCGCCGCCCCTGATGGAAACCGTCTGGCTGTTCTGGTAGAAGCTCCCCCAGCGCGGTGGATGTTGGGGTGGGTGGGGGAGGCCACGGGCTGCTGGCCGGGCCTGATGGGCTTGGCTGAGGGAGAGGAGAAGAGACGCAGATCAATGTCGACGCTCAGCCGGTTCAAGTGGGGCGGGGCACAAAAAAAAACATACATAAAGCTTAGGTCATCGCCTTCCGCAGAAATGGACACAATTTTCACTCTGCATAATCACTTTTAAAATGCCTAGAAAATTAACGGTGTTGTTTGTGGCCGGATACCCATTAGGAGAAGAAAACTTCTGTTATGTTGATGACGTGTTTTCGGTACTTCTACTCTTAAACGGCCTTACTGTGCTGTACCTTCTGCTGCAGCGCTTGCCTTGCTGTAATGGGCTTTCCTTAATCAATGGAACTCCTTCATTACCATCGAGCACCATCTTATCTTACGCAGGGGATCTAGTACACGGGGTAGTCCCACAGACAGCCAGCAGCAGCCTGGTGCCGCCGTGGCCCCCGCGCGGTCGCTTACCGATCTGGGCGGAGTGCCCCCTCCTGGCCATGTTCTTGGCGCGCACCGCCTCCTTGATGCGGTCCACCTCCTGCTGGTAGCGCTTGCGGTCGCGCGCGGCGTTCTCCTTGGCCTCCTTCAGCGCCGACTCCAGGGCCTTGACCCGCTCGGCCGTGGCGCGGAGACGCTTTTCCAGTTTAGGAAGCTCACAGCGCAGGTCCGCGTTATCACGCACCAGCTACGGGACAAAGACAAAGACACACACACACACGCGCACACACACACACACACACACACACACACACACGTTTGAGAGCTATGCAGGGGGCGAAGACACAGGCTCCACACCAGGGATGGCTACGTTTTCATGATTCCCGTCCCAGTATCTTCCGTTGTCTCAAAATCATGTTTGTGTCAACAATGATTAAACCATTGCTGTAAGGCAACCGATTCCTCCGGCTCGCAAGATAAGTAATAATGATACGAATCCAGCTTGTAGGCATTTATGCATTGTTCGTTTGAGTAGCCGTGAGAGCAACGATGAGCTTGAGGTTCAGGGGCGCCCCCTGTGGTTCACCGGGTAGAGCGCGTACAATTAAGGCCCATTCCTTACCACAGCCACCGGGGTTAGATTCCTACCCCCCCTCTGTACCATACATTCCTGGTAGGGCTGGGCGATATATCGATATTTGAAATATATCGATATTTTTTCAAACGAGATATGGAACGAGACTATCGTCATCATCTATATAATTTAATTTGCGTTTAATTTGCGCTGTAAGTACAGCACAGATTGCGTCAACAAATATAGAAATATATCGACATTCTGCTTGAAGATATCACGATACGACTTTTTGTCCATATCGCCCCGCCCTAAATCCTGTCTTACTCACTTTACAAAAAGAAAGGATAATACCTTCAAAAAGTAAATCTTAAAAAAATAGATTGTGGTTCAAAAACGGAGAGACGGATCATATGAGATGGGTGGCGAGTGGAGCACTGACACCGTCGGCGTCTGTTCTCAGTGCACGGACCCCCTCGTCGTCTCCTACCTGTTTGTGAACCTTGGTGAGCTGCTCAAGGTTGTTCTCAAGGAAGGAGATCTTCTGCTTCTGGGCCGCGCTGCCGCCGGTGTCGTCCGAGTCCATCTCAGCGCTCTGCGGAGACACACACGCAACACGCTCACAGTCAAGAGAACTCATCTATTAACCGGGACAAGACCAGACAAACCCTGGAGTAAGGACCCAGCCTAACCCTCTTGATGTATCTCGATTCATTTTCTGTTTGTCTGTATGACTAATGGAGAGTCTATTGACAGTCCGTTTCATTCAGCTCCTACTGGGCCAGTTCTGAAGATATTCCCAAGCCTGTTGTCTAGCACACGGTCAAAGGAAGATGAATGGTTGTGAATGATGTGCTTTACCTTCTTCACCCTGGTAGCCAGGTCCTGGACAAAGAGCTTCCTCAGGTTGTGCAGAGTCTGCAGCTCCTTAGCCTGCGGGAACAAAACAACTTCAGACCTAAGCTTGGGAGTCTTCATTCATGCTTCGGGTTTATCAGCCGTGCTGGCCTTTCTACCGCACGGCAGCCCTATGCAGCACTGGGGTTGGGCGTTCAAATAAATCACAAAACCTCAATTATGGTTTGAAGTTCCTTTTTTCCAATTACAGTACAACAGCAGATCTGCGCAGAGTTATTAGCCTGGGTCGGTGAATTAAACTTTAAACGTGCAGAGCTGCACTCCTTTAGTAGGAATAGGAAACCATTTCATTGAGTGCGATCCGCAAAGAGGCGCGGCACGAACTCCATTCTGCTCCTCCTTTTCAACCGTGTTGGTACAGTGCTTTAGGATGTGTGTATAATGGCTCATTTAAATGCTCCAAAGTATATAGAGAACATTGCCGTGGGACACGCACACCCTCACACACACACTGTGTGTGTGTGTGAGGTTGTGTGTGTGTGTGTGTGTGTGTGTGTGTGACTCACCACCGTCTCCTCCAGTCCCTTCAGGTCCTGTCTAGCCTGCTCCCTGCGGTCCTGCATCACCCTGGACAACCAACAACAACAGCCGCGGCTTAGCAACAGGACATTGTTCCGTGGGCCATTACAAAACCAAACGCAATCATTACATTTTTATGGACACAACCTCTGGCTAATAGTTTTCGCAGCGACTGCATAGTTATGCTCCTCACACCGATGGCAATAAATAAGAAAGTTTGTGTGTGAGAGCCTGAATGAGTTTGTGAGTGTGAGGGACAAAAATCAGCGCGAGTGTGCAAATGAGAGAGAAAACTAGGGAGCGTATGCAATAAAGATAATTATATTCTATTATATTTGCTTGTGTTTATAATTATATTCTATTAAGTGTGTATGTGCTCATGTTCGCATGTTTGTGTGCGAGAGGCTGAATGAGTTTGTGTTTGCACATTAGGTCTTTGACTGCGAACTTCGTTATTCAAATATAATTTGAATATCAAAAAATAAATCAAAATTCGAACAAATATTAGGCAGCCCTTAATAATCGAACCTGTTATGGGCAAGAGGGAGAGACGTCGGAGAACCCGACGCAGTCTATTCATAATATTGTAATGACCATGGAAGAGGCAGTGAATGAAGTATTGATTAGACAGCGATTTATTAGAAACCTAATAAACCGTCGGAACACGCAAGGCCGGTAACCATAGCAACGCCGGTAAACAAACCTTGCTAAGCCCAATCCAGGTCTTACTGAAGGCATTTAATGGTCAAAATATCATTAATAAATATTCGAATATATTCAAGTATTAATATCAATAAAAAAACAAACTTCGAATATGATTTTTGGGCAAAAGTCAAAGCCCTAGTGCACATGCAAGACAGAATGATTGCATGCATGTGTGAGAGAAAGAATGAGTATGTGTGTGAATGTGCTCACGCGTGCATGCTCGTCTGAGTGTGAGTGTGCGTGTGAGTGTGCGTGTGGGTGTGGGTGGGGGTGTGGGTGTGAGTGCGTGTGTCTTACGTGAGCTCGTGCAGCTTACGGCTCTTCTCCTGGTCGGTGGACTTGAGTTTCTCGTGCTCCACCCGGAGACGTTCCTGCTCCAGCATGATCTTCTGGTTGAGGCTGGGAGAGGGCAGAGAGGCCGTCAACATCACGGATCCACTAGGCTGATCATCATGAGCCCCCCACCATGGCCTAACAGCCGTTCTCCAGGGGGGTCAAAGGAACCACACCAAAGGGGGCTCACTTGGCCTTTTAAAGCGACTCAGAGACACCGTAAATGGGGCACTGACCGTAATGACGTTTCGTTTTGTGTCATTTAAAGCAGGGAGTGTTAGAGGTAGATACGGATCTCTCCCGTCTCAGGGGAAAATTATGGAATGATGCAAGACCATTACAAATATGACTGGGTTTCTAACGAAGCAAAGCTTAATGCAAATAGATGAAGTGTCCCTTCAAGGTAATAGAGCATACATTTGATTTCCTCTCGTTTTGCTGTACTTCAAATGAAAATCGAAATGCATTCTGGGATACTTCTTCTATCCCTACTATTCAAACAGCACTAGTACCACTAAACCCATCGTTCCATTGGGACATCCTACAGTACGTCTGGACGACGGTAATGGTATTATTGCAGAGAGATGGGGGGGGCTGGTATTGGGAAGGCCTGCTTGTCCTTTAGTTACAGTAAAGCCTCTATATTTATTTTCAACCAGGAATAATCCCATTGAGATTCAGAATTTATTTTACGAGGGAGTCCTGGCCAAGAGTGTAGCATAAAGTTCCATATAAAATATACATTAAGAAAAACAGACGACATAAAACAGAAGAAGACAATGGTCCCTTCAGCGTCATGGCTCCCTTACTCTTGGAGCTCGGTGATCAGCTTCTCCTTGTTGTCCAGCTCGTCCCGGAGGCTGCTGATCTGCTTCTGGTGGGCGTCGCGGTGGGAGTGGATCTGCTGCTCCACGGCCTCCTGGGCAGAACACAGCACCGCTTGACACCCCAATACCACACCCACATGCACCCACAACACAGATACCAGGGGTGTCGAAACATAACTGGGTCTCGGTAAGCGGATCGATACCGCTATCCTGTCCGAGGTGACGTCTTAAAGAAAAGACTGCACTCCTGATGATTACTCATTTTCACTCTCTCTCTCTCTCAAATAAGAGCTGTATGATTGGAACAGCATAGTCTTGTTTTCTGTTAAACTTTTTTTGGAGTTATGAAGGGTGCCTTTCCTCAAGTTCTCTGCACCTCTCCCTCTCCTTGTGTCTCATCTCCCTAGCCCCAACCCTGTTCTCAGGCAGGCAGACCAGAGGAGCATGAGACTTGGGCCACAGGCTTCTCAGGACATACACAATCAATTTAATCACTCTTTTTTTTTTTACTCGTTATTAACTCTAGTCCAAAATAGACTTCCACTCCATCCATTATTACACATTCCAAGCAATACCAGTTCTATTCAGAACAATCTTTTGACGCCTTTCCACGATTTAATTCAAATGAACAATTCCCATCTCTTAGGACGACCGAATGCTTCAGGGGATCTCATTTACCTTGACTTCATTTGCAGACTGTATCTCATTGTCCTTCTCCATGGCATGAACTTTCTCTGCAGAAGGACAACAGACCCCATCAGCATATAGCAATAACAGACACGGAGCGCAAATCAATACCAGTGGGACTGCAGTGAATCGAACGGAACACACTCAGGCATGTATTTGCGGCTCATCATAATCAAACCGAACAAAACAAGTATTTTCCCCTGTAACCAGACCCTACCTTGGGCACTGATCTTGACCAGCTCCTCGTTGAGGGAGTCCACGTTCTCCTCCAGCTGCCTCTTCTTCTGCTCCACGTTCTGCAGGTACTCCGTCAGGGACTTGATCTTGGCCTCGTGCTGGGCGACAAACACAGACGTTCACGTCAGCGGCTCACCAACAATGTTCTCACGGGTCAGCAAAGGTGAGGCCACGTGTCCAGCCCCAACTTCTTATATGGTTGCGTTTCCGCTTCCCTACACATAGTTTTAACCCTCTCAAGATCTCCAGCTTTGAATGCGGGTAAGGTTCCAACAACAACAACAACAACAACAACAACAACTAGCCTCCTACTGCTCTACCATCACTATTAGCGGTAACGGCTAAGGTAAGGCATCGGGGTGTTTACCTGTTGGATGCGCAGCTGGCAGGCGGCCAGCTCCAGCTCGTTCTCGTCCATCTTCTTGTTGCTCTCGGACTGGGTGCCCTCCAGCTGCTTGCAGCGCTTCACCATGGTCTTCACCTCCGACTTCATCTTGCTGATGTAGAGGCGCGCCACCGTGAACTCCTCGTCGATCACGCCGCTGCCCTCGTGTTGCTGGAGGGAGAGACGGTGTCATTGGGGTTTCGGTGGCACCGTTTCGATACGGGCCCTTTCTACCGAAGGCCCGCCGGTGTTTGTCATTCTTTCGAAATTTTCACAGGTCCCTTTTTTGACGCCGAAATCAAAATCAAAATTTCGATCACGATTTCGATTTCAGCGTCAAACGATCACAAAACTAATTTGATCGAATTTTCTTTTTCTTTTTTATTAACCGTTTTATAGAAAGTGCAGAAGAGCTGGATACATATCTGTAGATTATTTTAGATTTGAACATTTTCTTTTTGACAATTTTGTGTATTTTTTTAAGGCGAAATATGAAAGATCTCCGTTAGCAAGTGTTTTTTGGGAGAGACATGCTGAATAAATACATTATGTTTTGACGCGACAACACTGCGACTTCCCAAAAGTGTTCCCGTTGCCCGTGCTTTAAGTACCTTGACGTCATTGCTGCCCACGGCGATGCCAATCTCGGCCAGGTCTTTGAGCAGCGACGACATCATCTCCGTCACCCTCTTCTTCTGGTGGTTGGACATCTCCTTCAGCTTCTGGAGCTCAGAGTCTAGCGATGTGAGGAGGGTCTGGACGGGGAAGAGGAAGAGCGTTTGATTAAACATTGCCATTGGCTATTCACAGAATGGCTTTAAAAAAAGAAGATCTGCCTCAACGAGGGGTGTGAACAGTTACAAAAAATTGTAAACGGTTACACAACCCCTTTTTTTTTTTAAGGGGACCGCAGTCGCGCTTATAGGGGGGATTATTTGTTTATCAACACGGCGGATGCGCGATCAGAATGATCGCAAAAAGAAGATTAGTTTGACCGGTTGCCATGGTTATCTCCGTGTGGTTAATTTTCTGTTGCGGTGTTAATTAGGATGTTGTCAGCTTACTGTTACATTAAACTGTAATCAGAAAACGCGGTTATATGCTATAGACCCTACAGTATCTGTGGTATAAGGGTTGGGACGAATTTCGAATTATAAATATGTAAACTTTATGTTGAAAGTATGGACCGTCGAAATTCCCCATTGAAAAAAATAGCGCAGTGATCGTTTACTTATTTTTCCTAAACGGTTATGATTTACTAACCGTGTACACGGTTAGCCTCAATCAAGAACACATTTAGTACACATCAGGACTTTTCTGGTTCCATATATGGATGAAGGTACACACACACACACGATAGTTTGCCTGAACAAACTTGCTGACCAGGACACTGACATGAAGGCAAGAAGGGGCACCACCATACATATGATATCGCCACCATCTCCCTCCCTCCCCACACACCGATTTCTGGCTGAGCTCCTCGCTGATGGCCTCAAACTCCTTGGTCTTGTCCTCCACCTCCTGGCTCTTCTGGTCGTAGTTGACGGCCAGCTCCTCCAGCGCCTGCAACACCTCCTTCACCTCCTCCTTGGAGGCCTCGTTCTCCGCCTGCAGGCGGTTCAGCTCGGCCTGCATGTTCTCATGGTCACGGCGGGAAGACACCAGGAGCTAGCAGAGGGGGGGGGGGGGGGGGATTAGAATGAGGAGCCGTGTTAGAGTGCTGTTGGGGAGCGCACTGGAGTTAAAGTTAAGAACAAGACTAGGTCCAACGGGTGCACTGAAAGGAGAATATCTGAGTGCGTCCCAACATACCTACTATACCTACTCTCAGGTCACCTCTTACAATCGGGATTGAGTTAGTTATGATCACTCTTTAAAATGAAAGACCGACCGAAATGTTCAAGCAGATTCACTTCAACTAAATGTCACGTCATTTCCTTAAAACTACCTGTGCAAAAACACATACAAGCTTACAATGAGGGTTAGAATCTATTTGGGAGAAAGCTAAACCTCTCCGCATAGCGGTTGTGGTTTATGGTTCAACCATCCAAAAAAAAAAGGAACTTGTATATTTAAGCAAAAATGCATCTTATATTATTATGAGCCGCTATGCTCTCTTCTGTCACAGAGGGTAAGAAATCGCTTGCACCCCCCCCCCCCCCCCTCATTCTTGATTTGAACATATTAAGTCCATTAATAAATCCTGTTAAAGTCTTGTTTGAGAAGTGGACTGGCAATGAATTATGACCTTCACAAGCTTGCTTTTCATAACTCTTTGTTTGTGGGCTAGGCTAGGCATACGAGCAGAACAGAATTAAATCAGCAGTTTATTATCTGGCTATCCGTTGCCTCAAACGAGGAGGATTGTGTTGCATGTTTTTGCGTCTGAGAATAAAGACATTTTCCCCCTGACCTTAATCTTATTCTACTCTGAATGACTGCAATCGGATTCCAGTCGTTGCAACACAAAGATGCAATTTATTTTTAAACTATTGCGCTTGTTACCATTTTAGTGCTTTCACAAATCGTAAGCACGTGCTGACGCACATCCCACTGATGTCAGACCCAATTCTTTAGCCTCAAATGACAGCTGCCGACAGCAAGCACGACTCCAGAACAGTTGCAGTTGTACATTTGAATAAATGTGAAAACTAAATAAAAAATAAAAAAACGGTTGTAATGACTAGGCAACTACTACATATTTTAAGAAACTATTGACACGGACACAATATTTGTAACAAAACAAGAAATCACCCAACCGTACCAGCATCATGCTAATTGTATAGGCAGAGTTACAGCACATAATCGCTCACCTCCTCCTGGTCCAACATCTGCTGCTTGAGCTTCTCAGCCAGCTGGCTCTGTTGGTTGATCTCATCGTCCTGGACACACGGAGAACATCTGGTATTAGCAAGAACACACTGGAGCCACTGTCACCCAGATGGGGCACCACAGATGGCGATACGTCACTGTGGGATCTGGGCATGTATATGGGCACTGGTCAGGCAAAGTTAACTGTTGAACACATTACTACTTCTGTTTTTGGGATTCTGTTCAATATTCCAGGTGCTTGAAGTACACAAGTTTGAAGTACACAAGTTTGCCGTTTATGTACTTCATGTAATTGGGAAGTTGACGTTTTTAATAGTGCTTGTTTGGTTGTTTATCGTTCCCCCCCCCCCCCCCCCCCCCCCCAGTCACGGCATTGCCAAGTAAGTGACCAACACAATGAAGTGTGGTCACCCCGTTTGTTAATTGCCTTGATTTGTACTTGGAACTCCAGGCAACTCACAACAACCAAACGTACGTGCGTGTGTGCACACTAAAGCAAGACAAAAGGGAGGGCACTGGGGAAGCGATACTACCCATGCATGATTAACAGAGCACGCTTCAGCAACTCCCGTCAGCGCTGCGCCAAAAATGACTGCATCACCTAAATATAACCACCTTGAAACACCGCACGACAGTGCAGCGAACAGAAGCATATTCTACCAACCGAACAAACACTCAAAATCTCAACCAATTCCACAACTTTTTTGTCTCTCGGAGCATATTTTTCCCTAGAAGAAGAGCAAAGGCGCTCTTCCGCGCGATGCCACGAAACCCGAAATAAGAGTTGCCTTAACGCCAACCCCAGGAGCACACATACGTGTGCTTACACATACGTGTGCTCCTGGGGTTGGTGTTTGGGCAACTCTTATTTGCCTCCCCCCCCCCCTCACCTTATCGTCCATCTGCTTGTAGAGCTTGGCCAGCTCCGCCTCGCACTTGTCCTTCTCCACGTCGGTGAGGCGGACGCCCGGCAAGTTGGGTGTGGAGGCCGGCTTGTCGTTGACCACGTTGTCCAGCGCCAGCACCTCAGCGTTGGCCTTCTCCTTGTCGAACTGCTCGTCCACCGGGACGCTCTCGCCTGAAAGGAACCCAGAGCCAGGAAGGGGGGGGGGGGGGGGGGGGGGAGGTCAGCCCGACTGAGTTGGACGTCTCGGGGTCTGTGTAATTTGCAGGTCTCTGTCGGTGGGCTACTCGGAATCCCTCCAGGCTTCTCGTACAACGAGGGCTTAATAACTCGCAACGTGGGGTCGAGTACCTTCCGTAGATGGCAGCGACCAAATCTGGACGAGGTGTTTGGGGTATATCCGGAATGTTTTGTTCTGCTATGTAGATGTGTTGTTATAGGTGTGTTCACCATCTTATAGTGTCGCGTTTTATAGTTTACCCAAATCATTATAGTCTACTTTGCCCTGAAATTTCAGGCCCGAAAGAACGAACAAGTGAGTGAGTGAGCGAGCGAGCGAGCGAGCGAGTGAGTGAGTGAGTGAGCGAGCGAGTGAGCGAGCGAGTGAATCCCTCTCACCGTTCCTCCAGCGGTTGAGCTCGTTCTCCAGCCAGGTGACGGTGTTCCTCAGGGTCTTGTTCTTCTCCTTCTCTCTTTCATACTTCTTCTTCCACTGCTCCGCGGTCAGCTCCACGTTCACACACACCGTGTTCTTGATGGTCTTCGCTCTACACGCACAAGCGCAAAAGACACCAGGAACTGCTGTTAGGAGCCGGTAGGCTTTGGGTTTTTCCAAACGGACGTTATGTTGTTTGGGACTCAATGTTACCAGTAGGGCTGGGCAATTCATTTTTAGCGACGACAAAACTAATATAATTGATTTTTTCAAAAAGAAAAAAATATATTCATTAAATGTTTTAAAGAGAGCAGAAAAGCTGGAAAAAAATCTATTTGACCATTTTGCGTATTTTTGAAGGCGAAATTTCAAAGATCTCATCATGTTTTCAAACTCAAAAATAATCGTTTGAATAATCGTGATTTCAAAATGGAACAAAATAATGGTGATTATGATTTTTTCCCATAATCGAGCGGCCCTAGTTACCAGCTCTCAAACTTTAGCTGTAGAAATCAATAAAAAAAATGCAATGACAAAGCATTGTCATCCAGTGTGAACGGCGAGAATTCGAGTTCAACTTATAAAACTGTTTTCAGGTCAGGAGGTGTGGTTTTAAATAGTATTATTTAAATCTATCCATCCATCTTTATATATAAAAAGTTTGGAGTTGGAATTTACATTTCAAACCAAACTGTTGCATCAGAAGCCTGGGGGACAGACCGCATAAATGAGGTTTTCCTTCTTTCGGTCAGGGACGAAATACCGTATTTTCCGCTCTATAAGGCGCACTGGATTATAAGGCGCACCTTCAATGAATGGCCTATTTTAGAACTGTTTTCATATATAGGGCGCACCGGATTATAAGGCGCATAGAATAAAAGATACTGCAGTCAAACGTTTGACTGGGGTTGCGTTATGCATCGACTAGATGGAGCTGTGCTAAAGAGAATGTCAACATAAAGTCAAACTTTATTAAGCTTTCTGACAACTCTGTTCACTCCCATGGTAACGATGTTCAAACGTTAATGTGCATATTTACAATAACTCCCAGCCTTGTTCACTCTTCTCCCAAACGTGGAGGGGAACTTTTCCCTGATTCAGTAAACACGTAGTAAAAAAAACAGTCTGATACCACTAAATCAAACGTTAGTGCATTCACAATATAGTAACTCTCGAAATTGTTCAACTTACGTATAAAACTACATTTTATACGTGGTGCATTCACAATAACTCAGTGTCCGAATTGAACAGTTGGGCGAGTACGGCATCCAACATGCCCGGCCTCCTCTCGTCATTATCCGAGTCAGTGTCGCTGCTGTTGCCTGGCAGTTCAGTGATTATTCCTGCCTTCGTGAAAGCTCGGACCACAGTTGAGACGGATATATCAGCCCAGGCATCCACGATCCATTGGCAGATAGTGGCGTAAGTCGCCCGGCGCTGTCTCCCCGTCTTGGTGAACTTGTGTTCGCCTTCTAAGTGTTCGTCAGATAAGGCGCTCCGGATTATAAGGCGCACTGTCGTTTTTTGAGAAAATTTAAAGGCTTTTAAGTGCGCCTTATAGTGCGGAAAATACGGTAACCATTTATACTAGATGGAAAACCGCCTTTTTTCCAAATAAACAACAACCTGATTGTAAAACGTACCAAACCCCTTTCACAAGGCTGGTAACAACCCTATCTTATTTTTTGGTCGAAATCAGGAGCAACATTTTAGGCTTAAATAGGAAATATTGGTGCCCAGAAAGATGGCCATGAGGTTCGCTGTTAGCAACCCACCTCTGTCCGAACATGAGCGTGGACTTGGTCTCCGACTCGTTGTAGGAGGAAGGCGAGGCACAGATGATGATGGTGGTCCGACAGTTTCCACCCAGGGAGTCTTGCAGGATACGAGTCATCTTGCTGTCTCTGTACGGGATGTATGCCTAGAACACACACACACACACACACACACACACACACACACACACCACACACACACACACACACACACAACACACACACACACACACACACACACACACACACACACACACACACACACACACACACACACACACACTTTAGAGGAGGATTGAGGATAATGTAAAAACCGTGTGCCACAGCTACTGTACACATCTAGAGTAGTAATGGTGCTCGTAGTCTATTATGCACACATTATTACAAATGTAGACTGAAGGGGCTCCCCAGGGACCCAAGCTAACGATAGGTGACAGTATCCTTTAAAGGGAAAAGCTCCATAAACCCAGTGGGAAAAGGAAGCCTCCGTGATAAGCCACACAAAGGATGCACCCTTATTCACTAGATGCCCCTCATTATAACAGAGCATCTCCATCACTACCCTATTTGCTGTTAAATGAGCCAAGCTCAATGAGAAATGACTTTGAATTGGGATATAACCCGCAGCATACTTGCTCTCATTAACCCGCGGTCAAAATGCTGAGGTAATGGGGGTATGATCTGTGTGAAACGCTCTGGGGCATGGGGACCATGCGGTCGGAATACAAACAGGTTCGGTGACATGCCTCCCTCTCTGTGAAACCCGAGGTCCCGACCAGAGCTTAACATGTCCACAAAGCGGTTTCAGTCACTCCTCTCCGCCGTTAAAAGGAGTAAACATTACACGACCGCGCTGAAGAGAAGAGTCGTCGATTATCAGCCCGAACACCTATAACGAGCCAATAACTCTCCTTGAAAGTGCCCTTTTCCAGTTACAACGGAGAGAGCGAGTGCACAATACAACACTTGTTTAACCAAAACTGCCGATAAATCTGCAAGAAAGCGCCAGGGGGAAAGCGCCCCGAATAAAGAGATGGCGCACAACAGACTAAACATTGACTCAAACGGAAGCCGACACCGTTGGATCAACAGCTCGGAGGCAAAAGCATCTGAATAAAAAGCCTGTAGTTGTCTGGGCTGCTACAGAGGATAAATATGACTTTACCCTGATAAACCAATGTTTGTTTTTACTCCAAGCGTGGCTGGCTCATGTGTGCGGTTACAAAAACGCCAGCACTTTGACACACCCACAGCACTGTGTGCTGCGCTGTTCCACTTTCCTCTAGTTTCTGACATTACTTCCTGCTTTTCGGTGGTCCACCTGATTCGTTTTAGTCATCATTTGTATAATCCTGAAACAACTTTAATCCTAGGAAAGGTGCCTCACGTGGGATTTTAATGGAACGGTTAAGATCAGCATTTTGAAGTCTTTCATACGGGAATCAGTAAATAGCACTATCATTTGTTGTACGTTGTATCCACGTAACGTGACTTCGTCAAGTGTGCTGGTCTGCATCATCACGTAACGTAAACGATGCATGCATGCATGTATACAAACACACACACACAGACACATACACACACACTAACTTACCGTTCCCTCAGCTAGAGCAGAGATGACGTTCCCCAGAGATGACAGAGACTTGTTGATGTTTTGGCTTCATCCAGGACGGCCCCTTCGGCTCCCGTTTTACTGACCTGTGAATAAGAACAGGAGGATGGGTGGATGGGAACAACAGGGGTCCCAAGAGGGCTACCCACCCTCTGGGGATCAACACTGGGAGTACTCCCCTCTGTAGGGAGCGCCGGCTCCAATCGAAAGGAAATTCACACCTCTTTCCATGGAGATGGAGACATCTTTAGTTCTATTTATTTTGTCTCTAGATACTGTTTCGTATACCCGTCCCAAGTCATTGGCCTTTCACTATATTTACGTTAATACATTCGTTTATATTTTATGCCGATGTGGAATATGCTCCAGGGTTGGTCAGTAGTGCAATGGCTGCCACAATGGAAGCATAACAAGCAAAACGGTTTTAGGTAAAGGTTAATCATTAGAATATAGAAAATCAGTAGTGTCCATGGTGGGGGAGAGGGTCAAGCTAGTGGGTCAGCAGATGGCTGGGTAAATCATAGACAAGAGATGAGGGGCAAAGGTCCATTATATTGTCCCCCACATTAAATATAGGAGTGTTTCAATCATGTGACTCAAAGTTTCATAAAAAAACAAAAGACAACCAATCACCTAGCTGCTACAACTCCCTGATTGTAATCGTGAAATAGCCCCAAGATGGTGGCTCGGAATGTGTGTGACCTCCAACTTGCAAAGAACCGATAACGCGGTGTGGCAAGCAACCAGCTCCACTAGGGCTGGGCGATTAATTTAATTTTGATGGCGATTTCGATTTTAGCGTCAAACGATCACAAAAGTAATATAAATCGAACAGCCGGATACATATCTGTGCATTATTTTTATCTGAACATTGTGTATTTTTTTAAGGCGAAATTTCAAAGATCTCAGTTACAACGTTCTTTTTGGGAGAGACATGCTGAATAAATACATCATATTTTCGAACACAGAAACAATCGTTTGAATAATCTTGATTTCAATATCGACCAAAATAATCGCGATTAGGATTTTTTCCATAATCAAGCGGCCCTAAGCTCCGGCCTCGTGGAGCGACTGCGTACCTTCTCACTGCCAGCCAGATCCACCAGGTAGAGCTTCCCGCTAAGCTTCTGCTCCGTCTGCGTGTTCTCCTGCTTCACGTTGATGAGGAAGATGCTGTGGCTCCTGGAGCTGTGCTCGTTCATGTCTGGGAAACACATCACCCAGGCTTGAGAGGGGAGCCGGCCACGAGAGAGCACGGCTTAAGAATATCAAAACAATGGTTCATATTTCATCACGCATCTGGCCGTAATTAAGGCGCGACTGCTTGAGCAGAATGCCTGATCAAACAATGGTGTGCGTTTCGGAAATACATATTTTATAATGTACCCGACAAAATGGGGAACGGTCCCCTTCGAAAGGATTTTCCGATAATCTGTCAACCGATGGATGACGAGCGAAAATGACACAATACAAACGAAATGCATAACTACAACCGGGGACGGGATGCAGCTGCAGAGCGAGAGAGGAGAGAGCCCGGTGTGTGCGTGTCTTACTTGTGACCGCTACGTGTCTGTTAGATTTGCCCTCGTCGATGGTGTCCATAACCTCCTCTGGGCTGCAGACAAACCTCTCAGTGCATCCCTGGGAAACCAAAGACACAGTGACGTCAGGGACATGTACGGGGACGCGGGGGGGAAAGGGGGTCACGGGAGGCGGAGCCTGTTACCTTGACGTAGGGGACTCTGTTTTTGTCCTCGTGCACCGACAGGTTGGTCTTGGATACTGGAAGAAGGGAGGAAAACGTACGCGTCAGATATACGAAACAAAACCGTCTCTTTCTGGTTGAAACACACTGGAAAAAAGTAAAGTCACATGGAGCAAGCAATGCAATGAATGAGGTTGTGTATTGTACCTACATCAAACGTGTTGACATTGCACAAGTACGCCCCCCCCCTCACATCCTTGCCACTTACCATCCAACAGGTCCCGAATCTTGTCCAGGTAGATTTCAAAATACGACACCTGCGACAGAAAAATAACAAAACGATTAACAGATGAACCAAACCAACGCCTCGGAGCTCAGAGTCAAACACGTTTCTTTGTAAAGTGCGGGATTCTCTCGTTCTTTGGACCTTGATGTGGAACTCCAGGTTCTCGTCCATGGAGTAGATGTAGTTGAAGATGTCCTGCACGATCCTTGGGATGATGCCCATGTTGTCTGTGTCGTGCAGCAGGCCCTGGAAACGAGGGGAAGAAATACCATGGTACCCGGTACAACTGCCCGGAATGACCGAACCATCTACTGGGGTTCAAATTGCAATTGTCTGAATCTATATTTTATAGTTGGGGAATGCGTCTACAGTAAGGTCTACGGTAACGTCTGAAGTATTACAAATCATTTGGGAGATTTAACACTACTGCATACAGCAACAATGGTTCACTGCTGAGAGTAGGAAGATGTCATACCTCCATGGTGTGAGTTTTTCCAGAGGACGTCTGCCCGTAGGCAAAAATCGTCCCGTTGTATCCCTCCAGAACATCTTAAAGTACATCAAACATACACGCAGCAGCCAATCAAAAACAAGGGTGCTTTGAGTGAAGAATAACTCAAGTCTTCATATAATCTTAAGAGAAAAGGGAGGGTCTGCACACTGTTTAAATGCTCCAGAAGTGGATTAATTAACAGGCCACGTTTCGATCTCTAAGGATCTTCATCAGGCCAATATAAATCATATAATCTTGGAACACCATGGACAAGATTAGTATGAAAAGCGGAAGAGAAAGGGGAGGAGAAAGCTCACCTTTAACGATCCTCTGGGCACAGGCGTTGTACACCTGTTCCTGGGAGGTGTTCGAGGCAAAGACCCGGTCAAAGGCGTAGGGCTTACTCTGGAAGAGAGACAGGGAGATAGTATGAGATCATTGTTTCAAAAGTTCTTTTTTTTTTTTTACTTTTGGCACTTCTCTTCATGGTACTGCAGACCATCATTAAATCATTAAATAATGATCATTAAATAATGATAACTAAAAACCCTCATACTACAACTATCCAATATTTTATATTTCTGAGTCTTATAACTATTGCAGACTATTTTAACTATTGCAAGTTGGTTTGGTTGGTTTTGGTAACCAGCCAGTGTTTACCAAAACATTCATTTTCACCATGAAACTAATGATTCATCGTTTCATCTGACAAAAAATAGATACAATTAAAAATAAAATTGTTATTGAGCCTCAGAAGTGAGAACCAACATTTTTCCTAGAGTATTCTATAGAATACTGACATTGGATAAGGACATCATGGCTGTAATCAAAACTATCACCACAATTAGGATTAGTCTTTGAAGAATAGTCTTGGGGCTATAATCACAATAATGATATGTTAGCCATTGCCCAATTCAACAAAAAGAAACAAGCTCTTCAGGGAGTGTCTTTGCACTTGAATCAAGGGAGATTTGAATCGATGGGTTTACAGAAGGCTGACGGCAGCGTACAAAAACTGATGCATCAAGTTTTTCCATGGGTTTTGAAGGAGACGGACCGCTGGGTCGCTTTGAAAGAACACCTGCCTCACCCCTATCACACTAGCCTGCTCGGAAGTAATGGGGCCAACAATGTACCGCACACACACACACACACACACACACACACACACACACACACACACACACACACACACCACACACACACACACACACACACACACACACACACACACACACACACACACACACACACACACACACAGTAATCCTGGTTTTCAGAGACATGAACACCCTGGCACCCAGCAAACCGTCACGAGATGACCACACCACCACCTGTATAAATTAACCCAGGCCCCACCCTGGGGGGAACTGGAACACAGACAAGTCCCCTCCTGCATTTCACTGCAGAGGGGCCCTGTCTCTCTTCCCCCCCCGTCCCCGTCCCTCTAGTAAACACGTTCTGAACATTAGATTCAATGTCACCAGCGGAGGGACTATAAATACTGAGCAAACTATTTGAACCGCTCTGACTGTGTGACCGATAGCGAGAGGATGAATTCATTTTCCGAGTGTAATCCCCCATATCATCCTCTGCCTGAGGTACATGCACGGATACGGAAGTGCACCGCCCTGAAAAAGATCCACCGTGTCTTTGACTGTCATTTGTACATGAGAAGGACAAAGAAACTCTGTCCACAGTGGCCAGCAGGCACCGACGCTCTACTGCCAACACAAAGCTCTGGCCGTTGCCCCTTTCAAAATGTATTCCTCCATACGTCATTAAACCAGTCATAGCCAACACTGGCGACAGCAGTACACACCCTAGCTGGCCAGACCTGCTCAGTTTTTAAAAAGCAGCTGAGCTACTGTCTGATCTACCCAACCTGCAGCGATGCAGATGCACCATTAGCCAAGGCACGGATAGCCGAGCGGTCAAACTATTTTAGCTAATTGTGGACAATAGCGCATTGTTGAAATTGCAGAGGCAGACTTTTACTTTTTCTCTGGGCTATATATACACACA